>NW_017307576.1:452211-485814 GCF_000935625.1 Nanorana parkeri
TATTCATGAATATATGTTAAAATGATTATTAAAAAGATAATTTGAACTGAAGAAATGGCTTTGAGAAGCTACGGAATGTCTTGATGATTACAAAACAAGTCCAGTTGCAGGTGACTAACTACTACTAGCAATAATTACAATGATTCTGTTACTAGGCTGTGTATATACAGTCTGGCTTTGCTATATAGATTCTAGTATAGAATACGGGATGTACAGGGTTACAGAAGAATACATTTTAAAAAATACATTATTAAAGGTTGGAAACCATACAATTCATGGAGGCTCTAAAAGCCCATGGATCATAACCTCAGCTAATTCTTGCATACTCATTGGAGAAACATATGCTACTACATAGGTTGCTTTCCTTCTCTGGTTAGTTTTCTTATAGGACAGACCACAAATATTTTCAGAGGCCTAAATTACTATAGGAGTTTAATGTTTAGAGAACAAGAGCTAGAGATTAAAAATGTATTCTAAGCAACTGTAGATGACACAATATTGGTGGTGCCAACCACTGAATGTATTCTCCATAGACATGCATGCACTGTTCATTTTGGACTTTAACACCACAGCCTTATCTGTTATAGCCATCCATTATTGGATAATATTTCTCTGATGCAAAAGACTCATAAAGGCCTGACAGAGGATACAGCTTTGCTCTGACTCCTTGCTCCCTAAACAGTTCTGTCTAAAGCTGCCTCACTAAGGACCTTTTAATAATTTTCAAAATAACTCCTCATCTTTGCTTTGCAGATATTCATGGTGCCAACAGTCAATGACCATGTGCATATTACACAACCCTGGCACCAATTTTATTTTCAGTAGAGGTTGCAATAGGCTGCCAGGGCTGTCTGCTAAAATCTGAAGATTCTGCAGCATTCTAATTCCTGTTAAAATTATTTAGATTAGGAACCAGCAATTAATGTGTAATCAGAGGGTCAAGTGCTGATTTATAATTTTTCCAAGGGATCTGCCATATATTAATTTAGATTTTAATGGAAATTCTAAATCTAAAGGATACTGAGAACCTGACAGCTAGGATCCCAGTTAAAGGCTATGTTGACACTAGGATTGCTATCCTATTTTCGGAACATTTTCTCAGTATTTTTCCTGTACATTATAACAGCAGTTATAAATAACCAATCTAGAACATATCAAACAAAGTTGCATCTGTAGAATTTTTGATTTGTGTGACTTCCTACAGCCCAGTTCCTTCCAGAAGAATTTAATGTGTTTGCTGCAAGCTGTTCACAGGAACTTAGAGCCCATGATGCATTAAATGTGGGGGAAAAGGAAACGTGAACAAGGGTTAACAGTAGCATGCTCTAAAAATGATCTTTCGTTCTAAATGGAATTACACCTGGTGATCTGTAATGGATTGTATTTCATGCTGACACTTTCATTCTTCTGCTGTACTGCTTTTGAGCATCTTCTTTTGTAAGCTGTTTCACTCAAAAAGATAAACAGACAAAAGCACTGCAAGACAGAATAGAACTGAAAGGCAGCCATGTGGAGAGACATGCTGCCTAGTAACAACCTCGCCCCATGGTGGCCATATTCATTCACAGATATCATAGGAGCTTGCAGGCAGTTATCTGCCTGCACTCAGATTGTATGAGTGGGAAGAATGGTAAAATACTGAGGTCAGATGGAAAAGTAAATGTCTAATTTAAACAATTGAATATAAAAGATGACTTGTGTCTCAAACGTGGAGACACAAAGTACACAATATAACTTTGTTTACAGTTCTGAGATATTTTATATTATTTAGAAAAGAGATCTGAGGATTGAATAAAGAGATCTAAAAAGATAAAACTTACAACAACACTTTTATTAATTTATTATTAAATTTAAAATAAATCCCATTCTTTGAAGAACATTTTCCCAAGACAAATAGGATCATTTATAAATGCTTTTAAATGTAGAATATTTCTTGTTGCTCATATCAGCTAAAGAGACTGAGAGAAATAAAGTTTAATTGATTTCTATGTTTCTCAAAAACAGTTCAGTATCTTAGCAGATGCAGGCTAAAATCTGTTTGTGACCAACAAACCCACAATTTATTTAAGGACTACTGAAATAAATAAGCAATCTTGTTTAGTCTGAATAGTCCAAAGGAAAAGTAGATTGTCAGAACTAGCAAACCATTTCTTAGGGCATGGGACAAATCCTACCCTTTGTGACATGTCAACAAAGTTAATATTAATTTGCAGATGTTTAGGAAGGTCTAGGTATTGAGTAATTATTATCCAGTATTTCTGAGTGAAAAGATATGTATCATGATGGTATTTGTTTGTATGCTAAATCTAGCTATCGCTTCACAGATCTTAGTTCCTCCCCAATTTACTCCCTTCTATCCTGTAAAATTATTTAAAAAAATGATCCCCTCTTAATGCATTGTGTTATCTAAATATGCAGAAAGTTCTGGTTTGCTCAAGCCCTCCAGAACTTTCAACATGTGCTATTGGGATAAGCTACATTGCCTCCTGTCACTTGGTAGTGAGATAGTGAGAGGCAAAAAAGGGTGTCAGATTATCCCTAGAGACTCCCACAACAGTTTACATGCCCATCTTTACTTTGTTGCAGCAGTCACATTATCCTTAAAAACAGTTGTGCCGCCATTATGGCATAACCCATAAACTCTTAACTTTGGACTCCAGGTCTTACAGACTAATGGAGTTGTTGTGGGCTGTATACGTTTTACAAATTTGGGTATATAATATACATGGGCATAAAAACAATTAAACAAGTATATAAAACTAAACAGCAGCATATGTACAAGAAAAAGATGCAACAGAAGAGAGAACTCTGCTGATAAAAGATTACACTTAAGAGAAATAAGGCTGCCTCTGGACATTAAAAGGTAGTCTATCCAACCACTGTCAGGAGAGCAATATTTGGATCTTCTGAGCTCTACAGAGCACTTAAACACTTTTGAGGTTCACTCAGCTGAAATTTCTAGTTTATTTCACTAGAGTAGGGAGGGGAGAGGGGGCAAGTTCTTTTTAGAGAATACTCGATTTCCCTCCTTTCCACTCAATGCCTTTGGTATCATCAATGACAGTCATAACATTTGTATTACACGTCTATGTTTTTTACCTTAGAAAAATGTGTTTATAGGTTTTTAAATCTTTATATTTTTGTATTGTAAATACTAATAAAATCTAGAGCAACAATTTAAGCTAAATGCTTTTAGTGAAAAGAGCTGTCATCCGGCATTAAGGATGCCGTCATACATTACCTTCATTAATGTTAGATTTATGAGCCTGTCACTATTTTAAATTATTATTATCCCACAAAAGAGATGCCTGATCATAAGGCTCTGATTTTGGAGTGGTCAGTAAGAGTCGGAGTAGTCACACTGCAGAAATAACAGATTAGCAAGGACACAAAAACATGATGGCCAAAAACATGATTAAGGATAAGTGCACTTCATTTATATATTGTTTTTATAATGGCTCGAGTTCCAAGGTGGATTTGGAAACCGCATAACACATACACATTCGGAAATATATTTCAGTGTATTGCCCAGATAAACATTTTTTCCATACAGTCATGCAGATTAAGACATATAGGGTCTTATAGGGTCTATTCACTAAGCTGCCGTAGGCAGCCGAGTGAATGACCGACCTGAAGTGAACACTGTTCGGCTATTCACTTCAGGCTGGTACGGCTGATTTCAGCCATATATCAGCTGAAATCAGCCGTACATCGGCTTGCTTTGCATGGCTTCGGGTCGCCCGAACATGCTCAGCATGTTTGGCTGACCCGAAGTGCAGAAGGAGTTTGACTCAGCCGATCCAACATCTGGATCGGCTGAGCCGAACCTCCGGCAGGCTACTGACTGCTGTTCGGCCTATTCTTCTAGATGCCGAACAGCAGTGAGTGAATAGCCGAATGCCGCTGAGAGGCATTCGGCTCGGCTGTTCTGCTCGGTCCCTCAGAGGGACCAAGCAGAACAGAAAAATATTTAAAAAGTAAAAAAAAGTAAATAGAAAACGATTGTGCAGAGCTAGCAGTGACAGCTAGCTCCGCCCAACAGTTTTCTATGGTCGGCGGTTCTGCTGCCATAAAAAAAAAGAAAAAAAATCTCCTGGGCGCTCTGGGAGCCTCCCGCTCCCGACCGCCCAGGAGAGCAACACTAATTTTTCTTTTTTTTTCTTTATTCTGACACAGAGCCGTGTCAGAATAGAAAAAAACAATGTTTTTGCCCATTGGAATGCATTGCTAGATTCCTATTCGCTATTTCAATTTGCAATAGCCAATAGTAAAGTAGCATTGTACCTGCCCTCTGCTGATGGACCTGATGGAGAACTGCAGCAGAGGGCGGGTACAATGCTAGTTTACTATTGGCTATTGCAAATTGAAATAGCCTATAGGAATCTAGCAATGCATTCCAATGGGCAAATCTTTTTTTTTCTATTCTGACACAGCTCCGACACAGATCACAGCTGGCTCCACCCAGCTGTCAGAAGCAGGCTATCGGCCAGCCAATGGCCGGCCGCTCGGCCAGCTTCCGCTTTCAGCGTGGCTCAGCCAAGCCGAGGCATATGCGTTCGGCTCGACTGAGCCTCTCGGCCATGTTCGGGAGCTGTACGGGCTATAGTGAATAGCCCGTACAGCACCCCTTCGGTTCTACTGAACCGAAGGGGTCCTGGGGCTGAAGCTAGACCCCATAGTTTGTTTCATATATTTGCTTGTGTTTTTTTGTTTTTAAAGATTGGGTATTCCAGCTGAAGAACATTGTAACTAAATACTCTACTGAGCATGACTGCATAACAGTTATCCACTTTCTGAATTTTGGATTTATAAATATGACAAAACCCAACCAAGTGTCCATATTTCACCCTTGAAAATATTCCTATTCTACCCCAGCCTATGTAGTGCACAGCAATATCCCTATCTCTAGGGGTGCAGTTAATGCATATTCTAAGAGTTTCAATTAGATGAAACCACAGCCTCCAAAATGGCTCAGCCTTAGTTGGACATTATCTTAATTACTACAACTTTATCATTAGTGGTATTGTAATCTATATTATGCTTTAAGCCACTTCAACTGTTAGGTATAATTTCATGACCACCCCATTTCTCGAGGGTCTTTCCCAATCCAAATAACTCCCCTGTGCACAAACAAAAGTAACTTTCCCATTACCTAATCTGCTGGTTTATTATCTGATGACCATTCCTTTGTTGGTCAGTCATTTGTAGTACAGACTTATATTACACTGTTTAGTACAGGTGTCCTCCTTGCCTTGGGCTTTTCTTTCACATCCTTGCTAATCTCCTTCTGTATCTATGTATGTGAGCATGCATGTTTCATCTGTCTGCAAACATGTTATATTGACATGATCACTGATTGGTTAGCTATTGTTTAAGGTTCACCATACTCAAGAGTCTGGTTGCCCACTGTAAAGTGCATAATATTAATTAATACTGTATATGTGTAGTTCTAATGGTTTGGTTCTAAGGTGTGTTATCCATTGTAAGTTTGGGTCATTTTTACTACTGTGCTTACCTGACACAAATATGACCTCCATCTGCCCCAACAAATATCATATGCTGTTACATACAGGGCAACTTTATTGGTTATGGGTAAGTTTTATTTTTTTAACAAATGTTTTTACAAACATTTAGTACATGACAAAGGATTTTGAGAGCACTACGGGTTTTCCAAAGCATGGCACAATTTGATTAATATCATACACTCTTTAATAAAAACTCAGACCTGAGCTATATGGAGGGAGGTCACTGAGGGGGATGGCTCATTGCTCAATCATTTGTTTACGCATGTCACCATGGACTACTAGCTATGTAAAAATACTTTTTGAAACAATAGGTAAGAATACACTGTGTAAAGGGCCATACAACAAAACAACAAATACATTGTTAAATTATGTACACAACCAATATAAATTCCATCTAACTACATGAGTACTAGCCTGTATATACCTCTTATGGCCAGGAAATTTTTCCGTTTTCAGTGCTGAAGGCATTAATATACAGGTCACTGCAGAAGTTATCCCAATCAAAATAATGAAAACCCCACACCATAATCTGCTACTTTATTCATTAGATTCTCCTTCTTCCCTTTCCTCCATTGTGAGACAAAGGTAGGGCTTTACATTTGTGATTTTTGTGTTTGGCCATCGCATTGATCACAAGAAACAGAGCCACTCTGATTGGCTCTGTGAATTTTGACAGTGCAATCACATGCATTGTGCATGTGCCTGGTGCACGCACAAGCAGTACATTTGTTAATGGCGTTTCATAAATATGTATCTACCCTTCTTTTGTTCTTTTACTATACAGCAGTATTGATATGCGTATTGAAATTATATAATGCTTACATGCAATGTAAGTTCCACTGTGTCAAAAATAGAGGAGGAATTCACTTTACCCACCCTCTGAGCACTTATAACCCCTTGCTGCCATGAAAGGATCCAAACACTCCAGGTTATACAGAAAGTGCCTATTCTAAAAGCAAAGAGATATGTCAGAGCAAAGTCTTTGAGAAGTCAGCTTCATCCTATTAAACTGTTCACTTTTGGTGCCCTGGCAAATCTAATAAAATACTTTACCCTGTACTAACTTTAACATATTTTTCCTTCTGGAAGCCATATCACATTAATATAGTTATCATCATTACTATTACTGTTATGCTGTATTGTTGTTCATAATTGAATTTAAAAAATAGCATTTGTTTTGGCAAAGTTTATGTAAAATCTAATGCTAAATTTCTCTTATTTTCTCCCTGTTGGTCTGTTAAATATACTATTAAGAGCATTGTGCTATATGGGTAGCACAGTGGCGCAGTGGTTAGCGCTTCTCCCTTGCAGCATTGGGGGTCCCTGGTTTGAATCCCGGCCAGGTCACTATGTGCAAGGCGTTTGCATGTTCTCCCTGTGCTTGTGTGGGTTTCCTCCCACACTCCCAAGACATGCGGGTAGGTAAATTGGCCCTGACACATGTGAGAAAGGGACCTTAGATTGTAAGATCCTTGAGGGCAGGGACTGATGTGTGCTGTGAAAATTGTTGGCACTATATTTAATTCCTATAATAAATAAATATCTGTTTGATAAGTGCAAAACAAAAAAGGTCCTGTCAGAGATGTACTGTATCCTATGCACACTTCCTGTCTATCTCAATGCATCTACTCACCTATACAAGTTTTCATTTTAAACTACGAAACACCCTCACTATGTTGGTGAAATTATGGGGTGTTATGTAGTGTAGCAAAAGACAACTGGGCAGGTCTGACACCATTTCTTGCACTTTCAGTCCAGAAAAGGTACAGTGATGGTAACCTACAACATGAATTTAGGAGCTGCATGCATTTCTGCTAGAATTAGCAGGCGTTTTTCGGTACTTCCACTGTTGTAAAGGGATAAAATGCAGGGAAATATGCAAGCATTGCAGAGATGTTATGTATATGCTTCTTTTATTTTGCCCTGAAATACACTTTGTTACATGGTTAAATGTTAGTCACCTAATGAATTGTATGACTTGATAGATTTGTAAGTAATACATAAACTTTCCACCTATGGCATCAGTAAGTTTGATTTTTGCTCTCTGTTGGCTTGTTACATCCGGTAAATGGCTGTACTCAACAAAAAAGAAAGACTTGCTTCTTAGTTTTCACTGATATATACCTTAGGAAGGCACTGCAGGTGAAATATTCATTTTAACATATAATTTCCATCTTCTTAGCATGTTATTATTTTGTTGTTTGTCTCCCACGTCTCCCCAGCATGTTGTTTTATCCACACCTGATCTCCACTGTACAATCCATTGTAAATGGCATGATGAAAGCTTGGTTCTTGTCAATTAAATCCACTCTCCATGGAGGAAGCTCGCATTTTATGCAATAACTAGTAATTTAAATCAATACCAAGGATTTATTTATTTTTTTTACATTTTTTAGTAATTATACTTCTCTGATGTTAAGTATAAAAAAAGCGAGAGTGATTTAATATAAAAAAAAATACCAAGTGTCTGAGTCACTTTGCTTTAAGCATGCCTTTGTTAACATTATGTCTACATTACCCAAGTTAACCATTGTTATGCTTTTTTTTGTTTTATTTTTTTTGTATGATATGATTTTGTCTTTATGTTTCATGTCTCTTTTTATGTTTTCCCATTGACCAGATGCCCCTACCACTTTAATTCCAACCACAATCATCCCCCTTTCCACCACTGCAACAGTCACAACCTCTGTTTCCATAACAACCTGTTCAGCCACATCCGCTTCCAGCATCAAAGGTATGTCTGTCCTACTGTATGCCTTGTGTAACAGATTGATAGAAATGTCTGAAACCAACTTAAGATGACTTGAGGTAATTAGCTATGACAGTTACATTTACAGTGTGCTAATGTGTTAATGTAGCATTAATAACACAGTTTGTGATGTTTTGTGCTTTTTAAAAAATGATTTGAACATAGTGAAATGAACACGTAATGTATGAACAATTTCCAGGAGCATGTTGCTGTTGATATGGTATAAATGTACTTTCTCATGACTTTATGGTCTTAGAGGCAAATGGTGCACGACAGTCCCCTAGTGAAGGAATTTTTGGATATTTTTTGGGATATAAAATTGTTTGTATTTTTTGCAACCTTTTTGGAATCCTTAATGCTCATCAGTGGCTGTCAGCACATTTCAACAGCTTGAACTCCTTATAAACTATGCTGCATGTCAGGGCAATGTGAGTGGGCCAAAAATATCAAGGTCATATCAGCTGAGGTAAAAGCTCTTGGTTTGTCACATCTCTATAAGGGCATCCTAAATGATTAAAAATGTATATTAAATAAAGAAACAGAATGTAATGTTTGGCCAAATATTTTAAATATACTGGGAAACATTGGGGTCTATTCACAAAGCTGCCGAGGGCAGCCGAGTGAATGACCGATCAGAAGTGAAGTGAGCCGAACACTGATCGGCTATTCACTTCAGGCTGGTACGGCTGATTTCAGCCGATGTACGGCTGATTTCAGCCGATGTACGGCTGATTTCAGCCGATGTACGGCTGATTTCAGCCGATGTACGGCTGATTTCAGCCGATGTACGGCTGATTTCAGCCGATGTACGGCTGATTTCAGCCGATGTACGGCTGATTTCAGCCGATGTACGGCTGATTTCAGCCGATGTACGGCTGATTTCAGCCGATGTACGGCTGATTTCAGCCGATGTACGGCTGATTTCAGCCGATGTACGGCTGATTTCAGCCGATGTACGGCTGATTTCAGCCGATGTACGGCTGATTTCAGCCGATGTACGGCTGATTTCAGCCGATGTACGGCTGATTTCAGCCGATGTACGGCTGATTTCAGCCGATGTACGGCTGATTTCAGCCGATGTACGGCTGATTTCAGCCGATGTACGGCTGATTTCAGCCGATGTACGGCTGATTTCAGCCGATGTACGGCTGATTTCAGCCGATGTACGGCTGATTTCAGCCGATGTACGGCTGATTTCAGCCGATGTACGGCTGATTTCAGCCGATGTACGGCTGATTTCAGCCGATGTACGGCTGATTTCAGCCGATGTACGGCTGATTTCAGCCGATGTACGGCTGATTTCAGCCGATGTACGGCTGATTTCAGCCGATGTACGGCTGATTTCAGCCGATGTACGGCTGATTTCAGCCGATGTACGGCTGATTTCAGCCGATGTACGGCTGATTTCAGCCGATGTACGGCTGATTTCAGCCGATGTACGGCTGATTTCAGCCGATGTACGGCTGATTTCAGCCGATGTACGGCTGATTTCAGCCGATGTACGGCTGATTTCAGCCGATGTACGGCTGATTTCAGCCGATGTACGGCTGATTTCAGCCGATGTACGGCTGATTTCAGCCGATGTACGGCTGATTTCAGCCGATGTACGGCTGATTTCAGCCGATGTACGGCTGATTTCAGCCGATGTACGGCTGATTTCAGCCGATGTACGGCTGATTTCAGCCGATGTACGGCTGATTTCAGCCGATGTACGGCTGATTTCAGCCGATGTACGGCTGATTTCAGCCGATGTACGGCTGATTTCAGCCGATGTACGGCTGATTTCAGCCGATGTACGGCTGATTTCAGCCGATGTACGGCTGATTTCAGCCGATGTACGGCTGATTTCAGCCGATGTACGGCTGAAATCAGCCGTACCAGCCTGAAGTGAATAGCCGATCAGTGTTCGGCTCACTTCACTTCTGATCGGTCATTCACTCGGCTGCCCTCGGCAGCTTTGTGAATAGACCCCTATGAATGCTTTATCTGCCATTTACCCTCTTACCACATAGTCTGACTATGAATGTAGCATGGGAATCACATGGGTGGTAGAAAAGAAATATTGCTAGTTTGTAAGGGAAAACCATTCATATAAATATACTGTATGTGCTGGATTTAGCTATTTGACCATGAATCCCTATTTAATAACAACTCATTTGGTGATTAGATTAACATTTTGACCTATTGTTGTCAAATTAATGTATAGTTTTTCAATTTAGCATAAAAAGTCTGCTTTAGGTTCAAAAGTAGCAATGAAAAATTATGTAATGGTGTTAATATTCATTATGCTTCTACTGAAGCTTATATAAATCTATTTGTCCTTTATATGCAAATGGTGATTGAAAAAACATTTATCCTAGTTGCATAAAAAATGTCATCCAGCTTTCAAAGCTTAGGTCCTTGTTGTTTAAAGGAGAAACTCGCAATCTGCAGGTCTGAACCACGCTGGTTAAATTAATATTTAAAGTGAATATGTTACTTTGTCCATTCAGGGTAAAGTGACAAGTCCTCCTCACATGCTACCCCCCCGCCCCCCGATACTTACCTTTGCTATGCTTCCTTACCACTCTGTTTGTGTGTCAGAGCCATGTCAAAACTTACACAGTGTCCCCTGCATGACTGTGTTGTGTCCTGCTCAGTGGCTGCTCATGCCCTAATACTGCATGCTTGTATTTAGGGAAAATGACACGCTCCCCCAGAGCTGGAAGTGCTGGGTATTTTCATGGGCTGTGACAGATGAATGGAGAGTTGAGAGAACACAATGTTGGTAAATATCATTGGGTGTGGAGGTGAACTGTCAAGAGACCCTGTCACTTTGTACCTAATATATGTATCCTTGCTACAAACACAGTAGTTTCTACTCAGCATACTGGCTATTTAAAAAAAATATTGTAAAAAATAAATGTATCATTTACTATCACCAGACATACGTTTATACTTCTGTATAATGCCATTATTACATGACAAGGCCTGCAAGTGAATGCCACATCACCTGGATTATTAATGCAATCACACAGCCTTACTGAACCACAACACCTATATGTGGGTAATCCATTCCATTCTTTAGTGGCCAAAGGCTGATGGGTTTTGCCTGCATGTGATTTGTCACAGGAGTGTGATCTCTAAGTACAGATAGAGCGATATTAATCAATGCTCCCCTGGGAAATGTATGCAAATACCCCATTCCTAAGGGTGGAATAATTCCTGATTAAAGGGATAGTCTATCCCAAATTTTAGTTTTTGGTAGATGCTGGATAGCTAAACCTGACAGCTTCTTATATCCCTGAGGGACTCTTGTTGAGATCTCTGTACTTGTTTTCTTGAGTATACACATGTGCTATGACCAATATGAAAGGGGCCCACTTTCCTTCTTAATTTTTTAAAAATAGTATAAATAATGCAATAGGAAGTGCCGGAAAGCAAATAAGCGCAGTAACACCAAAACATCCTAGAAGGAAAGGAACAGAGTCAGTATCTATGGCTGAGAGGTTTCACTGTTGAAATATCTAAGTGATATGTAACACTATTTACCATGCATGAAAGAAGGATTGACCTTCAGATGGACTATAGGCCACATTGAGATGCCCTGATTTACTTATTTTTGCCCAGGGCTTGTTTTTTTTCTCTAGGGTATTATTAAATAACATGAGCATCATTCACTTTGTAGAAATTTAAAATTAAACAATTACACAATTAATTCTAGAACTACAGTTAGAGGAAGGAGGGTAAGGAATAAAATCAGATATCACAAACACACACAGTCTCAAAACTAATATTATACAGGATTTAAGCTGACTTCTAATCCTCTTTAAATGCTTTCTGTGTTCCCACAAACTATACTGGTCTATAACATCTCACAAGTCTTGGGCTTCTTGGGGATTAATGTTCTAGTGGGGCATTTAGAGCAATTCCTAAGGCAGGAGAGCCTTAGGTTCCTGTGTTAACATCTCAGCCATTCACTCACCAACTCCCTCTACGTGGAGGACATCCACAGGAGCTTCCCCAGGGCCAAACTGCTTCTTTTTTATTTTAGTAGGCCAGCTTCTTACAGTGGCCTTCTCAAACATACAAGAACAATACCCATTGAATTAAGAACACTCTTGATAGGCTACCCAAAATATTATCATCTCTCCAGCTCACACCACTAGGACAAGCTCTTTAGTGATAAATCTTTATAGCTCATCAGTTAACTTTTCTGCCTCAGCTTCTGGCAGAACTAGTAACAGCTTGCTTAAGAAAACTCAGTATACAGGTGCACTTAGGGCCAGGCTCAGGATCTGTGTGTATAGTGTATGCTATCGAACAATACACTGTATTGCACACTGCCCCACACTGTGCATTGCCATGCAGTGAAAAATGTAATGCATGCACTACTTTTTTTTCACCACATTACAATGCACACTATTGCTGTACTGTGGATTGCAGTGCAACACCCAATGGGTGGTGTGTTGGGTTGCCATTCAGAATAAATGTCAACACAATGCACCAGTTCATCTAGCATGTGGTACAGTGCGTGTAACACCATTATCTGCAGCAGATCCCTAAAGATGACAGCATTCAGAGTTTGACCCAGCCCTCCGGGCCCCATCTATAACTAAAATTTTACTTTGGGTGGACTACCATTGTTGAACTTCATTGTTGTAGCACATACATGAAGACCTATTGAAGAAGGTTATTTGCATATATTTTCTGGCAGAATTTTGCCGGATGTCTCCCTATCTGTATGTTGTACTCAAATGATGTCTACAAACAGGAAATGTAATCTAAAATAGCAGGGTGAAGGACAAGAGGTTCATGAAACCTAAGTTTTATACAGGATTGATCTAAATATGTTTTACTGCACTACCTTCCTTTGAAATTTCTTTTTGGTAAAAGTCAAATCTGATATGATAATCTAACTCTTCCAAACTTTCAATTCTTATCCTGCCATCTTAGTGAATCACATTGGCATGACTGGCTTCCTTTCCTTTTTTTACTTTAAAAGAATTTATCTGAAGACCAGAGAGATTATCCGAAGGAGAGAATCAGTCGGTGGTTTAGCTTACTCCTGGCTCAATATGATAAACTTTGTTATCTTATGGATTTTTCCCATTGCTGACACTGCATTTAGAATGTTTTTTTTTTTAAAGATTAGACAAAGGATTTAAAAAGAATAATTTAGAAGATGCCGATTTGAAAACACTGCTCAGTAATGATTGTTATTTACCTACTATATCATTACTGAACAAGATGTTAGAGGAGAAATTAGTGAGTATGACAAATATGAGCTGATGCGTTTACTGTAGAAAAGCATGCATTTCTGTTATGTACTAATTAGGTGCACACATTAAGGGATGAAGATTTATAACTCCATTCATTGCAGTAGGGCCAAACAACTAAGGGAATGCAAGAAGCCATTATGCGCTGTGATATTATCCTAAAAGAAAACCTGTTCTGAGAGATGTATGGAGACCATCATTGCTGACTTTTCTTTCTGAATATGATAGGTGCCTGACTGTAATGCTAATTGAATTGGATTGATCTGGAATTCTGATGTTGCTTTGACTTCACTGTCTTAATGTTGGTTTTGGGTCAGTGACCAAAAAAGTATTGAAAACAAAGACAGCCGGGCACCTGCCATTTTCAGAAAGAGATGCACAGTGGCAGTCCCTATATTACTCTCAGGTTTCCTTTTACAAAATATTTGAAGCTTTTTAAAGTGCACCTGTTCCAAGGCAATGGACATTAAATATTTTATATAGTCATAACAAGTAGTAAAAAAGCTTTAAAACAAGGCATCACTCACCTATGTAGCTGCTTGCAATGTAAAGTAATTAATTATTAAAGATCCTCACAAATCACAACAAAGACACAAAAGTTAGTTTCTAACAGCTTAGAAAAGGGGTAGGCAATCCTGGAGAGGTGGAGATCTACCTTAACAATATGGAACAGACAAAGGAACAGACAAAGTGCACTCTTTTTTGAAGGCGACAGCCTAGCAAGGACCCTTTAAAAAGTAAGGAAAACTAGAGGAGTCTAGGGGTCAGTAGTAATTGACACAGAATTCAAGGTAAGTAGTATGCACCACAGAGTGCATGGGTAAGGTGTAAATAACACAAAGTGCAGAGGTCAGCAGTAATGCAGAGTTTAGTAGTATGTACCACACAGTGCAGGGGTAAAAAATAAAGAATACAGAGTACAGGGATCAGGAGTAACAGAGAATGCAGAGGTCAGGAGTACCACAGAGTGTAGGAGTCAGAGGTAAGTAAGGCACAGTGCAGAGGTTAGTACTATGTAATGCACAGTGCAGGGGTCAGGGAAGTAAGAAATATGATAAGCACTGATATTGTTGATATACCTGGTTCAGTTTTAACACTTAGGCATTTATAAAAGTTTTCATCCAAGATTCACACAATTTTTGCCCAATATTCACACATTTTTGCAATCTAATCCCTTCAAAAATGGGTGAAAGTTTTGTAAATCTTGACTGGAAACATGTTATTCATTTCACCTTTATACTAAGCATTTAACCTATAAGCAGGTGTCCCTTAACCTGTCCCTCAACACTTAAAACCCTAACACTTAACACCTAACATTATCTCTCAAAACTTCGCCCCACCCCCTTCAAGTAGCCCCTAAATCAATAAACCCCTAAGCATATCATACACCAAAACCCTATACTAACACATAACACTAGTTATCATACTTTCTGCTGTATACTCACTTCATCCTACACAGTGCAAAGAAATGGCATATCGTGTAATAGATATGTTCCACAGACCACCATAAGCCACTTTTGGTGGCTTATTTAATGACTGGGTATGGCTTATGATGTAGATAAAAATAAACAGTAAATGTGTCAATACATGAAAGGAATCAGTAGTGCTAAGAGCCTGTTTCAATAGGTTTTATTTTGGTTTACAACAACCTCTCTCTATACGAGTCAATAGGAATGCAGAGGCAGAATGATGAAACTTAAAATAAGGCTCAATGCAGATCAGAAAGAGGTAATCTGCAGGTCAGATGCACCTGTCAGAAACATCTCAAACTGATGTCAAAATAAGCATAATGCACCTGAAAGCAAGCTGCATTTCCTTTCGACACAAGCCCCCTTTCTCTTCTTCTTATGCGCTCTTTAAAAAAAAATGTGGCTGGGGTTGGTCTTTATATTGCAAAATTTTGTGTAAATCAATGATATACAGTGAAGGGAATTGATCAAAACTGGAGCAGACAAAATCTGGAGCAGCTGTGCATGGCAACCAATCAGCTTATATCGTCAGTTTGTTCAGTTAAGTTTTGAAAATGAAAGATAGAATCTGATTGGTTGCCATGCACAGCTGCTCCAGATTTTGTCTCCTCCAGTTTTGATCAATTCCCCCCAGTATGTTATATATATTTTTAACTGTGATTTTCCTTTGACTCATTTTTAAACATTGGCTTTTCTGGCCCGAAAACTCTAGAAGCAGTAGATCTATCATCCTGTGTCATGAAACATGTGTGGATCAAATAACTAAAAAAATAATTGCTGAAAATGATTTGGTAAATTTGCCAGAAGTGGAGCAAGTGACACCTGCCTGATCCTGCCCACTTAATATCGGGCTGAATATCAGTCAGGTGCAATAGAGCCCATTTTACACTGATAAATGTTACATGTCTAGGCACCTGCAATCTGTTTTCTTAAGGGTTTTGGAAACTAGCAGAAAAAAGTTACACAAGGAACTCTTTCCACATGAAGAATGAGAAGTAAGATATATGTTGCCAAACTTTAGCTGACAGCAATTATTTTAAAAATAGAACATTAGTGTAAATTGAATAGTTACAGCATAAAGACAGGATATCTAAGAGATAAACATTTGAGCTGGAGAGTGATTTTAAATATGATTGTGCTTGTGGAAATCTTAATTTAGTAGGTAGAAAAGTGAAATCTGATATGATCCGTTTAATACTTTTGAGCCCATTTAAAACTTCTAAAATACATTTTCATCTACTGCCACCTTTGTAAATCCTATTGGCATGCCTGATTTCAGTGATATGTCTCCTAAATTTAAAATAACTTATCTCAAGGACCGCAGGGATCATCTTTAGGAGGGAATCAGCTGGTGTTCCATTATATTTCTGGCTCAGTATGATGAACTGTTTCATCATATGGCTCCTTTCCATTACAGGACCCAGGTTTAGGAAGGAGATTGCAAAAATATGGATTCTTAAAGATAAGTGGTTGAAGATCAATAAGATTTTGTGGATGAAAAACATTATATTACACTAAAGGTCACTGGGTGATACAAGAATGAAATGAATAAAATGACAGATTAATTAACTTAATGAATTGTGTCTGAAACAGATGACTTCTAATAAGTGGTCTCTGACAGCTAGAATGAAATATTTACAATGTTTCATTTTCTTCTTATCTGATGAATATGTTAATGAATGTTTCAGGTTTTGCTTTATTCTTTATTATAAGTACAACATTGTATTTGTTGTTAAAGATATGTACTGTAAGTTAAATCCAAGGGTTTTATTGTAATTTCACCCTAGGATTTAACTAAGAAAACAGTTAAAGTGTATGTAGACCAAATTCATTAACATTTCTAATTTGCTATATTTTAATATTTAAAATATTCAATTGAAAATGTTTAATTGTATTGATTCAGTACAGTAAGTGCAAAGGAATACTGATTGATCCTGACAGAAATCTAGTGAACTTGTAACTTCCTGTCTTCTCTGCCTGTGCATCACTTCTCAGCTCCATCAATTAATAAATGCTGCCCAGTTCCCTTCAATTAACTACATCTACCTCCCTTCAGGTTATGTAGATGAAGAGAAGGGAAAGTGTTCTGCATTCCCAATTCAGGAGTGACCAGTGCCTCTATAGATACAATACAGGAAGTGAGCTAGGACAGGAAGTGGATGGTTCAATTAACATTTCAGTTAATATTGGCTTCTGACAACCAACCCTTGGTACACATACAGTATCTGGATTCCTCATGCCCTCTTTGACACACAGAAAACCCACAGGAGAAAAGGAAACAGTAGCAGCAGTAAAGAAATGTTTGCCTCATGAGAATATGAGGGGACACAGGAGTACTTCAACAACCGGGCAGTTGTGCTGGAAGCTTCCTATATTTTTTTTATTGCAAAGGTAGGACAACAGATTGTGCAAAGTTTTGTTAGTCTGGAGATGCCTCTTTAATCAACCCTGTATGCATTACAAATAGTCTGTCTAACCCTATAAAAGACACAGTACAACAATGAATTAAGCCAATGGAACTTGGACCTGACTTACATATGAAATTGCAAAATATGAAAAGATTTATATATACCATTAAAATGGATCAATTAACTGTGCTAACAAATCAAGTCCAAAAATATGAGAAAACCAGGCAGGATGATTCATGCCAGAAGCAGTTCCCTAATAGCTTTTCCAAATGGCTCATTCTCCATAACTTGGTGGCCAAAAAACAGGACTTTGTTGGCCTGTATTTCATAGCTCCAGGTCAATATTCCTTCAACATATGCAAAAGTTTAAATAATCCAACAAATTGTATTTGGTTGCCGAAGTGCTAATTAAAGTTTCATTTGCTCTACAAATATAAGAGCTGTTTAAAAATGCTAAATGTTATTTAATTTTTTAGCAAATTACTGTGATATTTGATTTGTTGTAGAGTTTTTTTCTTTTAATACATATACCTACCAGCAAATTAGTTGACATATTTTTGTAGGTTGTAAGTTTAATAGTGACTTCACATCCACTTGTTTCAAGTCTTGAAAACTGGATAGTTTAGTTTGTTTCATTCCAACATGCCAAACCTCATTTATTAAAACCAAAGGAAATAAAAGTAGAACTGCGACCCTAGCAGGCAATTAGTTTTCATCTCTTGTTTCTCTATCACAAACTAAAACAGTGAACCCAAATGTATGGGATATGGAAAAAAAAACAGTCACTTGGGAAAAGCAGCATTAATTTGTGTAGTACAATGCAATACACAGGACTTATGGGCAAAACATATTTATAGGAGATTGTGCCCACTCTAGTGTTGGCTACACATGATAACCTGCAGATTCAATATATCTGCTTCCGTGGGTCCCAGGTTTCATTTTGAAAGATGCTGTGAACCTATTAGAATAACAACACATTGGTTGATGAGATGAGTTATTACCAGTTAGTAATAACTGTCATTAAATAGGTGAGCAGAGTATGTCAGTAATAATTAGATGAGCAGAGTATAACAGTATTAAATAGATGAGCATACGGTGGTGGTACTGAATAAGGAGCAAAGTATTATGACAACAAATAGATAAGCAGAGTTGGCAATAATGAAAAGAAGAGCAGAAAGTGGTGGTACTAAATAGAGTAGCAGAGTATGGGGATACTAAATAGATGAGCAGAGTGTGGTGATACTGAATAGAGGAGCAGCATATGACAATACTAAATAGAGGAGCAGAGTATAGGGACCCTGAATTTAGGCACAGAGCATGGTGACACTGAATAGAGGAGCAGAGTATGGTGATACTGAATAGAGGAGCAGAGTATGGTGATACTGAATAGAGGAGCAGAGTATGACAATACTAAATAGAGAAGCAGAGTACGGGGATACTAAATCAAGGAGCAGCATATGACAATACTGTATGGTGGAGCAGAGTGTAATAATTATGATACTGAATAGATGATTAGAGTATAGTAATACTGTATAGATGAGCAGAGTGTGGCGATCAGGGGCGGACTGACAACACATGGGGCCCCTGGGCAATACATGGTTATGGGGCCCCCTTGTGCTCCGCCCATATACAAGCCCCTCCCACAAGTTCCACCTGTATAAACATTCTTGTGTCACAGATCAGGCAGGCACAGCCCTCTAATCAGGCATGTTAGAGGGCCGCCCGCTGTGGCCTCCCGAGGCTCTAATTGGGAGTGAGCAGCCGCCTGATTAGAGATTGTGTAGAGATGTCACCAGCACACCAAACTCCTTCTTAGGATAAGCAAATGTTCATTTATTGAAGTTCCTTGTCATATAAACAATACTTGTTTATATGACAAGGAACTTCAATAAATGAACATTTGCTTATCCTAAGAAGGAGTTTGGTGTGCTGGTGACATCTCTACACAATTGCTGACATTTGCGGCGCCATCCGCAGTCACTGCGAGCACCCTGCCTGATAGGGTAACTATAAAGCAGGTATGGCAGAACAGTGTCCAGAACAACCTGATGAAAGTGTGTTTATCACTCAGGGCCCGTTCACACTATCCAGTGTGTTCATCGCACAGTCTCATGGGATGAACACGGGCTTGTTCTGTTGCTGGAGCACAGTGGATTGCATAATTACAGCCTCCCTGCGTTCTGGGGTTGAAGAGTGTCTGGTGGTGCATTCAAGTCAATGGCACCACAGCCACACCTCCCGACCGGCACTTGCACCGGAAAGCATGCCACAGCGATGACCATGGAGTAATGTGATCGCAAAAACTAGTGCAAGCAATTGCACCATTGTGCCACGCGTTCCGGTGTGGGCGATTGCACTGACAGTCTCCACCCTCTGCAGGGAAATGATCGAGAAGTGAGCGGATCGGTGCATGTTTCTGCTCACTTCCCGATCGATAGAGCCAACCTGTGACAGCTTCTTTGTCACAAATCGGCTCTAACTATGAAGTTGAGTGGAAATCACTCACCTTATAGTTCTCTTTTAAGGGCCCAGTCACACCATAAAGAGTGCGTTCCAGAGCGTTCGGCCTCTGGTATGCAACCCAGCCGGCTCACTTTGTTTTGGGGCGATAGGGGGCGTGGTGGTGTACTGTAGTCAATGGCACCGAAGCCACGCCCCCCTGCCGCTGTGCGATCACCAGCACCCGAATGCTTGTTAGCTGGGTCCTAACTCTGAAGTGGCATATGCAGAGCAGTGCAGGAATAATTACAACCATCAATTTCCATCTACATGCTTTTCACTCACCTCATAGTTCTAGCCGACCTGTGACAATTAGACTGTCACAGGTCGGCTCAGTAGATCGGGAGGTGAGCGAACACATAACGTTCGCTCACCTCTCGATCTTGTCACGGCTCTCTGCCGTGACAGGGGAGGGGCTGGATTCCCCCCTCCCCGCTCCGATCCGCTAGCGCTGACTGGTGGATCGGACGGGGGAGGGTACAGCTGGCTCTGCCTCTAGATAGGCAGAGCCAGCTGTCAGTCACACAGCTGGGCGGATCCCGGCACAATTGGCGGGATCCACTTCAGCTGCGGCGTCTCAGTGTACCGCGAGCAGCAGCTCACAGTATACTGCGGCGTCTATACTGAGCATAGGGTGATGGGAGGACGCTAGTTTGTGTCCTCCCGTTACCCTAAGGAGAACAATGTGGAAAAGCCTTAACCCCATAGTTCTCCTTGAAAGCACCCAATCAGATTATGCATGCCATTTTACCACTGAAGATTTGAATAGTGCCCGACGGACCGAATGGTCAGTCCGCCCCTGGTGGCGATACTGAATAAAGAAGAGTATTGTATGCTTCCCTTCTCCTTTTTCTGGCGACACAATAGGAAGCGAGAGAACATCTCTCCATTGTGAAAGACAATGCTACTATGGTAACAATTGTAACATTTTTAGATTTCCCATCAATTTCTGTTGAATCTCCTTAGCAGAGACACAGACAGCAATATAAACAGAGGTTGCAAACCTTCTCCCCTCTATCCAAAGTTAAGCAGACATAAAAAAGTTTTGACTCTAGTTACACTTTAAATGTAATTATGCCTTTGTTTCAAATTGATCTAGAAAGTAGAATGTCTTTGGTGAAACATTAGTGATTACATTTTTACACATGTTAAATTACATATAGAAATACTGTACATTCCCTACTTCCAATTTAGACATCTTGGATTTTGTAAGATAACAGTAAGTAAATTGCAGAAGGAAAACAACTTAACAGAAGGAGAAAAAACATAGAATGTACATGGGATTTTACTATGAATCATATTCTATTACAAACACACTAATATTACAAATTAGAAAATAATAATAATGTGATGTGTACTTTTCTTTTCTCCAGTCACATGGAATGAATAGTCCACTTTTGCTGATTGATCTTGTCCATTAGAGATCTTTCTTGTAAAGGACAGAACGGAATGTCAGCATGCCCTTCTTGGAAATCTTCATGTTTACTCTATCAGTAAACTCATTGACTTCCTGCAATCTCTTATATTGGATGATTACTGTGTGGTACACTTTCTCTAGTAACAACATGAATGTACTGATGTATCCATTTCAAACTTATGAGAACATTTTATATGAAGGTAATTTCTTGACCTGATTGCTCACATCACTTTACAGCTTAAATACATACTGATAGATTTGTAACGTGATTCTGACAGCTTCTCCAGAGTCTTGCTCCTAACTAAAACTATGGTGTTGCTACTACACTTTTTTATGGGGTTTTTTTTCCATTTAGTTTTGCATAGTGTGGGTAAGAGTTAGCACCCTGTTTGGGTTTTATTCTTGTCTGCTGAGAAGATCCATTTCAAACTTATGAGAAATGTTAATGACTGCTTCTGAACATAACTGAACCTATTATTTTCCTACTACAATTTTTTTCATTTAGTTTTGCATAGTGTGGGCAAGAGTTAGCACTTTGTTTGGTTTTTATTGGTCTATGGCCCTGCTGGGAAGATTCATTCTCTACATTTGTAATTTTTACTATTTTCAACAGGAGATGAAGTGATGCCAGATGAAATATTTTACAGTTGTCACTAGAACAGGAATATAAGTGATATAATGTGGACACCTGTTCCAGTGGCAACCTTCATTTCCCCATTATTTAGATCTGTGGTTCTCAACCTGTGTAACCTCAGGACCCACATTTGTCCTTGCTCATTAAGTCACGACCCAAGTCGCACTGCAATGGAACGCATGACCATTGCAGCACAGCACGTTCCGGTGCGGGCAATTGAACTGTGGGTGGGAGGTGCGTTTGGGGTACCATTCAAATGAATGGCAACCCAACATACCTCCCACACCAGCATGCGTAGTAGGTGTGATTGTGTGGTACAGTGCGTTAATCACGCGGGGCAGTGAATGGGCCCTCAAAAACACTGACATACATACACAACCACAGACACAATCTCACACACTAAGAAATCCTAACACACACATACTGTACACACTTATGAGAACTGGAGTGGATCCTCAGCCTGGGGTCCAGTGTGGGCTGCTGTGCTGTGATGGAGCTCCATCCATATGTGCATTGCTTGTACAGCTGCCTTGCGCACCCTGTAGAGGGGCCGGGAGCCAGAATGGGACGCCACTCTACAGGACACATGAATGAACTGTAGCAATGCACGTATGGATGGAGCTCACTCGTGGCTATAGCCCCATATTATCCCACCTCAACACTCGGCGCTGGGCAGCATATTCTGAATGGCTGCTTGGTGCGAGAACTGACAGTGCTTCACTAGGGGGCGACTGAGGAGCCTCTCACCTGGAAAAGGGGAAGGCATACATCGACCCCCTGAACATGGGGTCACAACCTAGCAGTTGGGAACCAAGGATTTAGATGATGATATTATAAATAAAAAAAAACATCCAGATGCCTCTTTTATAAAAAAAACCTGTGTTTCCTGTTTATTTATAACACAGATATTAATATGTGAGAGCATTTCCTACTTAGCTCCTACCTTTTGCTCTCCTCAAAAACAGTCTAATTTCAGGAGTTGGATCACTGTAAAAACAATTAGTATATCAATTCCTCACTTGAAGTGTCATTGTCTACAGATACTCACTCACTTTCCTATACAGTTTTACTTACTGATTCACACTCCTTGCCACCTGCCCACACCACCTGACCCCTAGCTAATGGATCAGGGCTTCCAGGTATGAGGGAACATGTTGGAGTGTCATCTCCCTGTCTGACACCAGTTGACTCTGAGCTTGGTCAGGTTGGGATGCTTCACTTGGTAGGCAGCAATGTAGCGTGGCTCAGTAAGGGGTCTATTCACGAAGCTGCCAAAGGATCTAGCCGTAGCTTCGGCCGATCCTTCGGCTAGCTTCGGCCCCAGGACCCCTTCAGTTCAGTAGAACCTGAGGGGTGCTGTACGGGCTATTCACAATAGCAGTGAGTAGCCTGCCGGAGGTTCGGCTCAGCCGATCCAGATGTTGGATCGGCTGAGTTGAACTCCTTCTGCACTTCGAGTGAGTGTTCGGCTCACTTCACTTGGGGTCGGTTGTTCACTCGGCTGCCCTTGGCAAGTATAAACGCCTGGAGGAAGGTGGTTTCTGTGGACACTGTAATTTTGCCCAGTCAGGTGACATTGTCTTTTTAAGTTCAGCTTTAGTTTAGGCCCTCAAAAAGAGTATTCCTGTAGACTCTTAAATGTTGTAAATGAGAAATATGTAAGCTACAAAGCAGAACTTCTCATGTTGAAATCAAAGGATCAGTTTCGCAGCCAGGCAACTGGATTCACAATGCCAGCCCCTTCATTTTAATATTTTACCAAAATAATTTGGTAATAATACTTATTTCCTAACATAATGTAAAAAAAACCTGTTTTTTTCAAAATTTTCAGGAATTTTCCCAAAATATAGTAAAAAATAAAACCCCCAGTGATGATTAAATACCACTAAAATAAAGCTCTATCTGTCCCCAACATTTTTTATAAAATTCATTTCAGTACAGCGTTGCATGACGGAATAAACGTCAGTCAAAGTACCGCAGCGCTGAATACTGAAAAATGGCCTGGCCAGGAAGGGGGTCTAAACACCTGGTCAGCAAGTGGTTAATGTTGATAGTTTTAAACAAAAGGTCACTGTTCTCCTTTTTTGGAGAAAAAAAACTTTGATTGCAGCTTTATAACTGAACTATATTACAAGCAAAAGTTAGAAGAGAAATGTAAACCTACCTAATCATTTTTCTAAAAAAAATCCACATTCACTTATTGACAGAAATTATCTGTAAATTATCAGGTTATTTTTCTACTAATAAGACGTTTCTTTTCTTAATTAGTTTACCATTTGCCGTTATTCATGTTTGTTTGCCAAGCCTCGGTTAATTGGAACTTTATTAAAGAAAATGGCTTTGTTAAGGTCAATATGCTTCATTTACCAATGAAAAATGATAGCACGGTTTTTTCAGTACTTGCTATGTGTATTGAACTGACAATATTATAAAATCAGATATTCTCTGCTTTCAAGTACCGTATGTGTTTCTGATGGTTAGGGTCGCCTGGCAGCTACAGATATGCTGATATAGTGACACAGACTCAAAAGTTTGAAAAGTTGCCAGTTAGCAAACAAGTGCATTGCTAAATGTGATATGACTGTCTAAGAAAAAAAAAACAAACAAACATATAAAGCCCCAACTCCAGGCAAAACAACCTCCAAGAGTTACAATGGTTTTTTTTCTGACTGTGACTACATTGGGGAAAGTTCCCCTAACCTCATGTGCCAGTGACACCAAAACTAGTAAAGGCAATGTATCATTGGGGAAGGACATCCAGCAACTGTTCCAGTCCAAGTCAAAACCTTCACCTTTTTTGTTTGTATTGTAGATATTTCTTATGACAACCTGTCTTTTTGATTTCCTGACACTAGGAGAGGAACTGGGTGTGATAACCCTGACTTAATTGGTTCCTCCAATTAAAACTGACTTATTAGCGTTGGTGAAGTTCTATTTAAAGCATATCACGTGTATCCTTTTTTAATAACATTTTAGTTATACTTATGCAGAATTTGTATTCTAAAGGTTTAAATCTATAAAGATGTCCTTGTGTGATACAATTTTTTTTAAAGAAGTCACACCAGTTAGCATTTTAAATACAATATTTGTTAGAAGGCTGGTTCAAAGCAAACATAAAAGTAAATTTTGTCCTGTTAAAAGCAACAACATTTTCTGTCATACAGTGTGGGCCAAGTGTTAGCAGTTCTCTAAGCAATGCAAACTAAGTAATCTTCTGTATTATAAATAAGTGAGCTGTTTACATTAATTATAGAGAAGCTGGACAGAAACAATCTAACCCTATTAATATTTAAACCTCCAGTGAAGAACACATTGCTAGTAAAGAGTATTTATTGTCACGTCTTGGAAAGAAGAGAGAGAAATCTCTACTGATTGTAAATCCAGATGAAAACTTTCAGGCCATTTTCACTGAATGGACTACAGATTATGGCCCCATGTTTTTGTATATCTACAGCCAATACTTTTTTTTATTAGAGCAGAGAATGGTTAAAGCCCCTGTCAGGTTTTTTTTTTTTTTTTTCCAGTCAAAAAAATTGCATTTACCAATGTATTTCTGTGACCCAAACTCAGCATCTAGTTGGCTACTGCCTGCTATTTGCTCACAGTGCAGAGTCACGCTGCAACTGGGAAAGATCCCAACAATATTGTTTGGATTCATCCTACTGCCTGATTGACAGCTGACTCTGCCTCTCTAGACCCAGATCCAACTGTGCACGCCCCCTCCCCTGTTTGTCCCTCCAGTGAGCACTGGAGGGATGGAGAGGAAAGGAGGAATTCCTGTTGGGAGCAGTGACTCTGTAGGGAGAAGACTGTTGTGTGCTAAGCAATCAGTGGTTTATGATCGCTCAGTTCTTGATCTGCAGTGCCACACGCCAGCTCTAAGTATTAGAAAGGAGTACATTTTACTCTCCCAATACTTTTCCTTTAAATAAAAAAAAAAAAGAGCTGAAGCTGGAGTTTCACTTTAACACTAATCCTGATGTAACATAAAGTTAACGCCTGAAGATCAACCTTATTAGGTAGTGTTAGGCTGACCTGCACTGAGATCACTGGATGTCAAACTGATCCTCTTCATTCTCTACTTAAAGACCAACCCAAAAGATGCATGCAGCCAGGGAATTCGGAATAACTTCTGCCTTGCATATTTTTAAATCACTAATTAGAGAAAATAGAGGATCAGCCTGACTGACAATGATCTAGCAGCTTCTAAAAGAAGTTGGAAGTGATAGCACTTATATATCAATCCCAGCAGATTAACTTTAAAAGTATTTAAATCATATTAAACAGCCACAGTATCATATATTACCAGCACTTAATCAGCTCAGAATGTATAAAATTCAGCAATGTTTCAAAGATTTCTGCTTCAGAGTTATCTTTCCCCCTATAAATCTTACATGCTCATTATTAACTGTAAAAAAGACTAATGGAACTGTAAGCCGGTCCTCGGGAGACAATGACATCTATATTCTATATTCTGTATATGGGATTATAACTCATTAGCTGAACTCCAGAAAAACAGCTGAATGTACAGATGAAATGTGAATGGTTTTATCTGCCAAAGGTTTTGAAGCTGTGTTTAGCCACTCTTGTAACTCAGAGACCTCTTCCAGAGAGCACAGCCTAGTTGGTGATCTCATAGTTTTCTGGTGATAAAAAATAATAAAGCTTGGTCACTAGCCTGCCCTCAGGCTGTTGCTGGAAAGTAAAGGAGGAACATCACACTGCTGAAGTCGTCTCTCTGCTTTTCCTTCCTGTACCCCTCTTCAACATGCTGGCAGCATGTTTAAAGCAATAGAGCCCAGGCTGGCTCAGTGTGATGTCTAACCCTCTTCCAATCTAAGTGATACTGTACAGGAGGTTAAAGAAAGTTGATCTATAGGAGGGGAGGGCAAACTCTGGCCCTTCCACCTGTGGTGCAATTACAAATCCCATCATGCCTGACAGCCTGTAGCTGTCAGAGTCTTGCAATGCCTAATGGGATTTGAAGTTGCACCACAGCTGGAGGGTCGAAGTTTGCCTACCCCTGATCTGTTGGATGGATTCAGGTAATTAAGCTACTTCGAAGTCTCAATGCATTTAACTATATTTTAATGAAATACATAGCTGTTTATAGAATCATTTGCTTAGAGAGGTATGGAGGATGCCAATGTTGAACTCTCATTCTAACAATGCTAGTTGCCTGGATGTTATACTTTTCAATTACTTCAATGCTTTGCCAGGTTACTGACTTAAACAAAGTATGCAGATCGAACGCTATAATTTGACTCCACTTCCTGCATGCTTTTTCTATCCCATTTACTATGAGAGTAAAGGAAGTCAGCATGCCAGATAGTCAACAATTATGTTTAGAAGAGAGGGCCAGGAATGAAAAATCCCATATTCTGCTGATTACATTCTTGCTTTAAAGGGTTTGTATTTACTTGGAGTTCAGCTTTTCACATATAGTAGCAAGATATAAGAACAAATATAAATGTTTATGGGAAAAATAGGTGTATAACCTAAAATAAAATTTCCTCTATGATCATTGGGTTTGCTCTGGCACTTTATTCAAGCTGGCATAATATGCCCACTCATGTGATTATTCATTATTTCAGACACAGATATGATTTACCCAAGATTTTTGTAAAATTTGGAGATTTTAGCAAAATGCAATGGAGTCAATGAGGAATGGGAAATTAAGTTGTTCTTTGGTGGTTAAGTATTCAATGGTTCCTGAGGGTTATAGAAGTTCCTTTCAACTACCCTGTGCCTGCTTTTAGCCCCAAATCTGCCCCTCATTTTTCACTGAAAGAAAAACACAGAGATCTATTTATACACAATTTGCAGAGCCATTCACCCTACTTCTCTGCGAACATTCGTTCTATGTGAATAAATACTGATTTCGTATGCTCCTCACCTCCATCTAGTGGCCATAAAGTGGTATTACATTCAACCTAAAAAGAAAATATGATTGTAACCGCTCAAGAGCAGGGTCCTTCTAATCCTTGTGTATGGTATTGTATTGTAATTTTACTGTATTCCTATATCTTGTAAAGCTCTGTGCAAACTGTGGGTGCTATATAAATCCTGTAGTATAATAATACTAAGAATGTTAATTTTTTGCCTCTATTCACACAAAAGGAATGTTCACAGAGATTTGCAAGGACAATGGCTCTACTAATTGTTTATTAATAGACATGATAAAATGAAAATATGAATAATATAAGAAATTTAGAGAAATGGTAGCAAAATAACTGTCAAACAGTGGCGTCACAAGGGGGGTGCGGCCCTCACCCGGGTGACACCATTGGAGGGGTGACACCAAAATGACTCACAGTCATTTTGGTGTCACCCCCCTCTGAAAAGTCAGGCGCTCGGTCATGGACCGAACGCCCGACAGTATCAGAAGAGAGGAGGGGACCCGGCAGCATACCTTATCCCGCCGGGTGACTGTCCCCTCCTCTCTCTGCCGGCGTCCATCACCAAGATGGCCGCCTGCTGGTATTAAAATATTGCTGCGTGATGACGTCATCGTGACGTGCGATGTGACGTCACTCGCATGTGCAGTGACACTCGGTTACCGCTCTGGGTGTCACCCAGCCTCGGGACGCCCATGCTGTCAAATACACCCAAGAAGAAAAAAAACATGAATACAAAAAACACCAATTGGAAAAAAAAACTAAACTACTCTAAAAAAAATAATTCCCTTATTACATTGCTAAAATGAGCAGCTCAGTAAACAGAGAGTACATTATACTACACAGCCATATAACACAGCAGGATTCACATCACCAGAATAAGTGTGTTACTTTATCATTGTTTGCCAGGTAATATAGTTCTTATATAACTGCTTCTACTGTGTGTTTAGCTTCGAGCTGCCCTTTAAATATTACAATTTGCTTCATTAAGGGATAATGCCACACTCCATATTGCTGTCTCCAGCATTATTTACAGAGAGAGGCAATTTTCTCAGTTATAGGTTATTCTTTTCAAGCATGCATTAATAATGTCATCCTGAGTCTTCTTCCAGGCTATCCATGTCATAGAAGCCCTTAGGTCAACAGTGCAAGGAAACTATGTCTCTCTTGAAACTGTAATGTATCCAGTTTGCCTATAAGGTATGCTAAACAGCTGCGCAATGTCTGCTGCTCCAAAACAGTTTTGCTGTTTGACATTCAGTGACATTTTTAGCCTGCGGCATGTTGTGTACAGTGAATTGGAGAGATAACTGTCCTGAGCTTACAAGAAGTGCACTTTTTTCCTCTTTTCCTTCTTTTCCTCCCTTCAGCACAGAGTGAAATTTCACACCTCTCTGTAATCTACACTCAGCCCACATGTGCTCCTTCGAAACTCAATCTGTGCTTGCCTGGTGCACATTCATTCCTATAATTCCCTCCATGCACAGAGCCCAATTTCATTTGCATAACATATGCAGAAACATTTTCTATTTCCTTATGCCATCTGCGCTGTGCATATTATTCCTCTGTTGTGCTTGTTAAAAGCAATGATTTTGCATGATTGTCCATTTGATATTGAGGCTTAAGGGAAAATATTCAGTAAAAAAAAACAAAAAAAAAACATGCATGTAATATGATTAAGATAAACGGGAAGACAGAAATACACTATTATGAGAGGCAGAAGGTTTGTATGTTGTATCGAAGATTTAAAAAGCGTGGCAGTGAAGCTACTTATAAATAAAAGGTGTAATATAAAACATGCTGAGGCAGTGGAAAAAATTATGCCATATGTCATATTAAAAGGGTTTAAAGAACAGGATACATAGTTCAGATTCCAGGCACCAGTGTCCAACATGTAGCCATGGAATATCTAGGACTGTGTAGTGAAAATTGAAGCATTCATTCACATTGGGTGCCAATATAAAGACCAAAACCTAGCTGTTTCCAAGACTAACCAATAGTTTCATATTTTTTCATCTTTTACCCTTTAAGAAAATAAAATCAGAAATCTCATAGTCCATCTAGGCATACACAAAGAGACTGTTGCCACAAGGGAGATCAGCTCACCTTCACGTAATGTGGAAAAAGTAAATATTTCTGGTGTTCAGGGGCGTGGCCAGCAGCCGCATGTAAGCAGTCGCATCTGAGACGAGCTCTCCTCCGGCATCCTGTCTTTCATTCTGTGGCTTACAATGTAGTTGCCTCTGTATACATCCCGCCACCGTTCTCCAGTGATGTAGGAACAAAAGCCAAACCTTTTGGGTCAAAAAAATTGCATTTTTTGCCATCTGTCTCTTACTGAGATATCCCTTTACATCCTTCTAGACATTTGTCACATTTGGAAGACATACCCTCTATTGCTGTTGTATGTATAGTCAATTTATTTATTTAATTATTGATTTATATGACTATGTCCTTTTGGACAGATTTCCCTTCACTTCCTTTTCTGGAGACACAATAGGAAGTAAGAGAACATCTCTCCAATAGTTGGAGGAAATCTTTTTGTTTGGCCTCAGAAGCAAATTGGCTGCCTTTTGGTTTTCCTGTTGTCACTTACTGAACCAATAAAGTATTTGTGGTCTCTTAGAACATTTGGTGCTCATTCAGGTTCAACTGTGCATTGACTACTCAATATGGGTGACCCCATTCTTTGATGAAGCCCCAATTTCTGGAGAGCCACCAAACCTAAGCTGCTTCTCTCCATTAAGGATCTTGTTTCTGATGGTTGAGGATCCATATCCAGCACCTTGCCCCAACCTCCTTCTTAGATGTTCTAGCCCATTCTCAATTTATTCAAAACTTTTTGAGTGTCTGTTATAAGCACCAAGTTCAAAAAGCAGATATGGTGGCCTCACAGCCAGACACCTTTGTTCTAAAAGGTAGACAATAAAAATCAAGTAATCCCTTAAAAAGTAAGGCTGCATTATGATAGCAATTCAAGAGTGGAGATTTTGATTATTATAAACTCCCTTTGGTGATTGGTTTCCTTTAAATAACTACTTAAGCACTCTCTGGAAAACGTATTCAAGCATTCATGAAAAGCATTTTTATAAAACCCAATCAAAAGCACATCAAAATGTAAAAAAAAACCTGCATCTGAATAAAAACACTTAAATGCAGCAAAATGGACTGATTTTTTCTAAGGGGTTTTGCTTTCAGCTGTGGGTTTGGAGCTTTGTGTAACTGTAACTATGTAACCTAGGGCTCTTTCCATGAAGGTCTTTGTTTTAGCACTTCTCGTTATAGGATGACAACCTTCTTTCCCTGTCACCCATTTGTTCTTCTGCATTTTCAGCCTGTCACATGGGTTTCCGAGCAAGACTACCAGTGGCTGTTTCAATAACTATTGCTTCGGCATGTTTGGTTTTATCAACTTCTACGAACCCACGCTGAGACATGACATGCAGTCTTCACTAGAGAGAATGCATGTAGGCAGGAAGTGTCAGCAAAGAGACTGCAGCAGCACCATAATTCAGACCATTCTTTTCAACCCGAGCCCACCTCTTGGTCATTGAAACTGCTGATCACATTAAAGGTTCAATAGAGAGGTTCAGGAGGAGGAAGGGGCATGGTGAAGCTTAGCTTTTATTGAAGGGGTTTCATATATGACGTTAGTTGTATTGATTTCTATATCTACTGATCATTTCACCGATTGTAAATTCAGCCTATGCATTTTTGTCACTGGTTTAATAAAAAAAAAGTTTAAAATCACTAATATCTTAATGTATGTACAAAATTATCTACAGATTGTCTTTATCCAGGTAGAGTAGACAAGGTGAATTTGCCTTTCAAATACTGTATTTTTCAAATTGACTGTATCACATATAATAGCAGCATCTAAACATACCTCAAGATTGCTTGTCTTAGGTAGACTACAGACAGGAATGTCCTGGGAAGCTGCCATCAATACTGAAAGTCTGTTGGCTGATTCAGAGAATTGACAAGTACACTGGAAAGTAACTTACTATGTGACAGGAGACTGCTACAGGCCATTGTCTTAAATAGACAGTTTTGGATAGAAAATAAGAAAAGAGCCTATTTTTGTTAAACTTTTTTCAAGTTTCAAAACTGTGGCGCTTGCTCAACATTTTATACCATGAGCAGGCCAGGTCACTGGCAATATATATATCATAGTAAATTGTTTTCTTTGGTTTTAAAGTGAAACATTCCTTTTTCTGTGGACAATAAAACTCATTCAGTTGAACAATATGAATTGCAAGGGTTTTAGAAAACATTAGCGCAGAATCACAGCTTTCTCTGTTATATTTTTTGTCCTTTCTCAAAATGACTTGGGGAATTGTAGGGCTTAATTTCATTACTACCACTGGGGCCGTCTCACTGTTGTAATGAGAACAGGAACGTTAGCTGCATCTCCTTTACCTGCAAATGTAATGTTTACTGGTTTTGCAAGGAATGCCTTTACATTGAATTCCAGGTCCGTGCCGACTTTTGGTAAAAGCAGTAGGATATATATATGGGATATTTTGTATGCAGGCTGTTGTAGAACAAATATGGGGCTGCTATTTGTAGCTACTGATACCATTCATGAAATAGCAGTGCCTGGAAGTATGGCAGGCATTAATCAGGAGCATTAAGCTAACAGTGTCTGAGAGTCGAAATGTAAGGACAGCATGGAGTTAAGTGTTATTAACACTTTGCACTGACCTCCTGCAGTTTTTTTAATTATTTCCTGGAGTTCTCCTATAACCCAACCTTGAAGCCCATTTCAATTTTTTTATAAATATGTATTCCACCTGCACCTCCTGTACCAATTAAAACATTACCTACTTGATACGTACCTTAAATCCAGCCTTATGGCTGGTCTGGTGACATTACCACTTCAGCGATGGTGGCAAATGTTCCTTACTGCTGCACTAAATGCTGATCACATAATGCCGTGAGCAATATTTAGTGGAGCAGTACTATGAGAGCAGGTTGGCATCATGACACATCTGTAGGAGGGAGCATATTTTATGTTGAGGGAAGCACTTGATTTTTGGGGAGTTCTGCAGTAAAAGCCCAGCAAAGTTTTTAAATCTTTGTTGGGCTGTTTGTTTACCCACTTGAGTACCAGTCTGTACAGGACATTATTCAGTTTTCAATGCTGTGATACTTTGACTGACCGCTACTCTTTCATGCAACACTGTACCCAAATAAGTGTTATCTAATTTTCTTGAGAGGCATAAAGCTTTATCTGAGTTGTATTTATTAGCCACTTTTATTATTATGTTTTAATATATAAAGGAAAAGAGATTGTGAAAAAAAGTTTGTTACTTTCTGTTATGAATCAAATCAAATAAAAATGCTACTACAATACAAACAACCCAAAATGACCCCATTTTAAAAAGTAGACAAAATTATCTCATTTTTTGCCACAACTTTTTTATGAGATAAAGAAACATGCTGGTATTGAGGTGGTTGAAAATGGTGCACTAGATACAGTACATCATGAATATACAGGTCGTACACAGAGAGAAGAGGAGGTGAAGGAGTTGATGTACAGGTCCATACAGTGAGAGGAAGAAGAAGAAAGATAGAGGGGTTAATATGCAGGTCACTACAGACACATATGAGATGTACCGGAGACGAGGGAGCTATGTGTGTGAAAGGGCTAAAAAATTATGCCACAATAACGTTTATTAACCCTTCACCTTGAATCTGCTGCCACCTGAATAAGTGAAAATTAATTCATGGAATGCTCCATTCTC
>NW_017307576.1:485881-486088 GCF_000935625.1 Nanorana parkeri
CTCTGCTGTTCTTGGACATCATAGCAATCACAAGGCACATAGCCACTCTTTGTGCATTTTGCCTATGGTCTGTGCTGTCTAATGACAGTGTGATCATAGGCAACATGTACCTTTAAAAACACAATGTAAAGATATATAGTGGTAGGGAAGTGGTTAAAAGTGAAGTGGAACAAAAGCCAAACCTTTTGGGTCAAAAAAATTGCATTT
>NW_017307577.1:0-2503 GCF_000935625.1 Nanorana parkeri
CCTTGTTTTCAGAGACGTCATGGGCAGCAATGAGAAGAGACCCCAAATCGACGTCCTTGCCTTCCAAAATCTCTTTCCTGAGGCTAGCCGGAATGAAATGAGCTGGTGAGATGTGGGGCGGAAAAGTGGTCATACCTGCCGGGGGGGGGCCCCGTGGTGCTGACGCCCGGGACGATAACGGGGGTACCAGGGATATCTGGCACTGCTGCTGCTGGGATGACCACTGCCTGCCTCTCTAGTGTGTCTGTTCGGTGCTGTAGTTCGTGTAACGAAGCCGTGATGGTGTTCAACGTTGCATGAATATGTGTCAACGAAGTGACCACAGTCTGCATGGACACCTGTTGAGAAGTGCCACTAGCGGCTACCGCCGGAAACAGTAGTTTGAAAAGTTCTGCCTTTCTAGCTGTGGAAGAGTAGGGAATGCCCTTCTTCTGGAGCTCCCAGATGAGCTTAGGGATGGTCCATGCTCTCAGAGACGGGGCGCTTCCGTGTTCAGAACCCCTGGTAGGTGAACCCTGAAGAGAAGCCAAGTCCATGCTCTCTGACACGTGGGACATGACTGATACTCCACACTGTAAGACATGAGAAATCGAGACATGACACCCCTACCTAACTGACTAAACACCCTCTGGAAACGGGCGTAACCGCCACTGAAACAACGTGGGATGCTGACTGCAGGCTTCCTAGACCAACTGCCTGCGTGTGTGGTATTTGACCGGATATGCAGATGACCTACCGTCAGTATAAGAAGCGTGTATGTCATGACGTATGAATGAGGCTGAGGCACTTGTGACCAATACCTACACCCCAGCCGCCGAACCTGCTACCACGGGAAAGCCTGTACCACTGACTGCGTTCCTGTCATGCCGTGATGCATGTAGGAAAAGAGGGGGTGCTATACCGACCCAGGAGACCCGTCTAACACGTGTCCTATGGCCAGGGTCTGGCCTGCCCTGCTGCCAACCCCCCCCCACCCCCTACCTTGCCTTCCCTTACGCCTTTGCCACGGTATGACAATGTCCTGAGGGCAACATGTGACAGCTGCCTGTCAAGCCAGCTATGATGCGTCTTGCTGGCGTCCCTACCGGAGATGACCACCCCTGTGGAGAAGCACTGTCCCCCAAACCCCCCCCCCTTTGTGCCCCTCTATGTGCCTGTACCTCAAGTGTACTGCTGCCTATGGTGCCAAATGTGTCCCGCGAGGCTCCGCCCCCCACGAGCTGATCAACCATGCCATGTATAGCCCCTGTCCTGGGCCTGTGAGCATGGTTTGCGCCCAACCCAAGGTGCAACTATGCCCGCCAGTGGTCGGTCGCCATGCCGTGGTACCCCTGACTCCTGGTGCTTACCACCCCACAGCAGCCTTCCCCCATGTACCTGTATGGCCCGATGGCTGGACAAAAATAGCTGCGCTGGAGAGAGCGAGTGCCGATGCTCCTGCACCGTGTCCGCGAAACCGGAAGTGCCGAGGAACCGTCGCGCCGGAAGTGATGCTGCAGTGAAGACGTCAGCGCTGCTCCGTCGGATCCCTGCGTACTAGGAAGCCTGGGTGAGTGCCTTTTGAGCGGACGGAGGAGGCGCAGACTCCTCCCACAAATACGGCTAACTACGTTAGCCTAACACATATACACACACACATATATACACATATACACACACTCTTATTGGACATGTCTGATTTGTGTGATAACATTCAGTAAATGCTGTAATACTGGGGATATCTGTTGTCCTTCACTGTATTTCCCAAATAAGTATAATAAACCATTATTTTATAACAAAAAAAAAGTGGTTATGTCTCCATACAAGTCAATGGGAATGCATAAGTGGCTGAAAGCTATTCAAAAAAGGGTCAGAAGCCACTCAGAACGTTAAATACAAGCTGAATGAACCTGAAAATATGCTGCATTTCCACAGCTACACATGTTCTTTGTAGTTTTAACCAGGGATGTCCCGATACCGATGCTAGCATCGGAATCGGGCCCGATACAGGGCATTTTGACAAGTACTTGTACTTGTCAAAATGCCCCAATACAAAGCACCGTGTACGGGGCAAATGCCCGCCCGCAGATAGAGCCGCTCTCTGCCTCTGGTGCACTGGTGACAGAGTACATCCCCGCACAGCCACCGCGGGGACATACAGCTGTCACAGACTTTATTGCGGTTCAGTGTAAAAAACCGGCACAGTACAAGTACTGTGCCGTTTTTTTAGACTGAACTGCAGTAAACTCTGACAGTGACAGCTGTATGTCCCGGCGGCTGCTGTGTGGGGATGTGACAGGTGGCTCTATCACTGCAAGGAGTGTTTAGCCTGGCGGTGCCTGTACAATCTCTGCAGGCACCGCCAGGCCACCACATCCTGCTGTTGGGGTCATTGGGAGGACCCTCTCCTGCGCCCCTCCACTGGCCACCAAGGACTCAGAAGAGGTTCTGCAGGAGTAAGGTAAGCCCCTATGGGTGATGGCTGGGAGGGGGGGAATGGGAGACTGTGGGGGGGGATGGGAGA
>NW_017307577.1:3417-16975 GCF_000935625.1 Nanorana parkeri
TGTAAAGCACCTGACGGATTATTGAGGATCACAACTGTGGAGATTGACACATATGCAGTTCTAGTACATGATCTATCTAGTCCGGTTGCGGCATATCAGTTTGGGTTCCAGGTTTCACTCTCAGTCTCAAGGGAGAGTTTGGATCCACGAAATCATCTGCCGACTTATTTATAAGATGCTACTTAGAATGGTTATTACATCATATCCACCCTAGTAGTGAGTGCGCAACATGATGAGGGTGTAGGGTCGTATAGAACCTGGTGGTACATAAGAGCAGGAACTCAATCCTCCAATGATACTCTATGGCCACATTCAATGGTGTGAACAACAGTGAAGCTCCAGTACTGCTTATAGCACCATGCACTCCCAATTGCCCAGCATACAGCAAGTGAATAGCAACAGCTCCTGCATACATCTAGCACCATGTACCACCAATAGCACAGCAAGAGTGAATAGCAATAACTCCAGTAATATGTATAGCACTATGCACTTCCAATAGCATAACATACAGCAAGTGATATGAAAGTAACTCCAGTAACATGTATAGCACCAGGTACGTCCAATAGCAAGAGATACAGCATTGAACTGCCTGACACAAGGATACTTGCGGTCCCCCAATAGACTTGCACAGCACTCAGGTAGATTCCCTGGAAGATGGGACTGGAGGTATATTCCCTGTGACCCTGATGAGCCTACTGCTGTCCCGAGTAAACGGACCGAACACAGGCGTTCACGGCAATAGTGGAACGCCTTGTGTAGCGGCCGGTCACTATTTATGGAGCCGGAATTTATGGAGGCGGGGCTCTCCTGCGCGTCACACGGCCGCCGTGTACCATCATGGAGCGCACCGTGTGACGGCGCAGCTGTCTATGACGCCGCTGCAGCCCAGGGAGGACCCGAGAATGCGATCTCGTTACATAGAGTTACAATTCTCCACTGCTAACATGAATAGGTTAAACCATGATCCATAGTACATAACATGTAGTTGTACTATGGATAATTTAAATTCACCTGTCCCTTTAAGAAAAAGTATCGGTAATTGGTATCGGCAAGTACATGCGGTCCTGAAAAAGTGGAATCGGGACATCCCTAGTTTTAACCAAAAACTAACATTCATCAATGAGATTATGTGTCTTTTAATAAACAGCCTCCATAAAACAGAGCGGTGCAAAGTTTAATCAAAGCCCCTTCTTCTATTGCATTGGTTAGGCTCATTGGTCCACACATGGTGTCATTGTATACACGTACATATTTTATTGAAGGCATTGGTATCACTTTTAAAAATGTAACCAACCTGAAGAAAAGTGAAGTAATGCATTAATTGGGTTTAACAAGGAATTGGTTAGGAGTTGAACAGAACATTTTTTTTTAAACAAAAGATAAAGTCTACTGGTTTGCCATACTAAGGGCCATTTTATGAATGTGTGAAAAATAATGACACACAAATGCCAATCTTTACAGTTGTATTATGTAAAAAGTTTAGGTTTTTCAAACTTTTATTGCAAATCTAACTTTGCCACTTTATGTCATGTTTATGCTGCTTATTTTACATAAAATACTGGAAGACAGGAAGATGGAAAATAGAACCTCAGGACCTGCTATTAGAGTTCTACAGCTTCATAAAGTGTCAGACTTTCAGTGCCACCTGCTAATAATGTGAGCTCAGTGAGACAGCGATAATAGAATATTAGTACTGTATTGTTAGATTTATGAAAGGGGCTGCAATGCATTATGGGATGTGATTTCTTAGCCCATATCGGTCATCATTAGAATTGTCATCTAATTGGAAATACTGTAACCCAATATTTCCTATTAGATAATTATGCCCACTCCACTATATTACACTACACAACAAAATAGTGACAGGCTGATGTGGATTGCTAAATGCAAAAGGGGGCATGCTGAACAGTGCTGAGTTTATTGGGGTGCTCTGACAGGGGTCACATTAAAGTGGAACTATAGGCAAAACTAAAAATGACATATATGATGCAGTCTGTCACTAGCATTGACATGACAGTGTTTATTTTTCTGAGTCTCCTAGGTTCTGCTAGGTTTGATTTTGCCAGTGAATCTGCTTTTTCAGCTTCCATTAACAGACCATGTTGTCCAGCAACAGTGCCAGTTAGAGGGTTGAAACAAACCATTGAACACTGACGATGTGCTTATAATAGTCACTTTCCATTCATATAGTTAAAACCTGTATCTGAAATGAAATAAAAAATTGCTATAACTGCTTAAAAAGTGCTAGCTGGTTTTAGGCTTTAGTTTGTTAGTCCATCTAAATCTGCTAGTCCATCTAACACTACTCTCAATTCAGGTATACAATTCTGCTGCCCAAGACGTGCTGCTGCCCAGATCAAATGGTAAAAATAAAGGATAAAAGCCTTAAAAAAAAAAAGCCACCACATCTAAGGATTGAAAGCTGCAATGTATTAACATTTTATTTTTGAGTTTAGATATACATTGGAGGACATGTTTTTAGTTTGATAATTACTGGATTTTTTTCTTCCTTTCGTTTTATGCTAGCCAGAGAAATTTGCTCTTTCCTTTTTTTCCCCTAGCATCAAAGATTAAATTAGCTCTGAAGATGTTCAAGGCCCGCTTTCCACATTTGCATTGCAATAACATGCTCTGCACTGCAAGTGTTGCAGTGTTTTGCATTGGCAGAAATAGTGCATGTACAGTTTTTTGCCTGTTCTGCTACATTAGTGGCCAATTCAAATGAAAGGGCTGCCTTCATGCACTGCTTGTTAACATGCGACATAATGTGTTGGCGCAACACACAAGATTGAAAAAAGTTGTGAAGTGGGCTTAAAAGGTTTTTATTTCTTGTCTGGACTTCAAAATGGGTTAACAACACCTTATGCTCAGGTTATCTGCTGATTAAGCAGTAGCAGACTGGTTTATTTAAAGTTTAGAAGTTCTTTTGGGTTTCTCAAAACGTGTACTTGTTTTATATTAATTTGTGTATATCAAATTGTAAATATAGTACATATTAGTAGTAGTACAAAGTAACATAGCGACATCGTAGGTAAGGTTGGAAAAAGACAGGTCCATCCAGTTCACCTTGTGTGTGTTTGTTTGTTTTTTCAGCGTAAACATATCCGTATATATTGTGCTCAGCGGGAAAGACATCTAGACATTTTGTAAACTTGTCAATACTTACAGCTTATACTTGGGGAAAGGAGTTCCACACGATTGCTGCTCTGATCGTAAACCCTCTTCACAAATTCAGATGAAATCTTCTGATTAAACGAGCTGAAAATATGGGTGGGCAAAGGAAAATTGGGAGAACCGCTCTCCCGAACAAGACCATTATCAAAGATGCTGGGTCCACATGATAGAACAAAAAGGTACCATGTGTTGACCAAGTTCCTACCCTGCAAATGACTTTACAGGCTGCCCATGACAAGTACACAGCTTTAGTAGATTGTGCCTAAAAGGCCTGCGGAAGATCAACCCATTTGGCTACATAGGTTTTTTAGATCTTCTTTACAATTCAAGATGCTATCATTCTGGCAGAAGCTGGATGCCAGATGGATTCACAAACAGTTTATCAGCTTGTCTACATGTTGTTTTTTTCAACATACCCCTTGACAAACATGCCCACACTTAGTGCAGGTTAAAGCTCAGAATAAGCATATTCTAGCCATGGCAGCACCATTTCTTGAACCAGATGGATGATGGAATAAACTTTTATCTTTCTAGTGCAGTAGGGTATGCAGGACTGCTCTGTTGTGAAGTAGACACAGATAAGGTTCTCTGCACCCCAGTACTTATAACTCCGATACTCTTCATCCAGAGGTTTTCAGGAATGAGTATGTATGAAATTCCACATAGAGAAAAGAGTTGCCTGAATGGAACTGAAGGTCTGCCAACACATCTAGGACCAAGGATTGGTCTGATGGCAGGAAGAGTCTCTTTAGAGGATCAATCTTCATAAAAGCTTTGAAAAAAATAGGACAATTAGATGATGTAATGGACTGACAAGGCTGATGAAGCAGATGAGTATACTTTGAGGGTGTTTACATCCAATGTCATGTTCAATCCTAGTTGATGGAAATCAAGGATGCTTAACAATTCTGGACTCAGAAGATTGAATGGGACTCCCCTTGTGAATCTGACAAGCTTGTTCCACACTCTAGCATAGGACACCCTGATGGTTGACTTTCATGCTTTTAACAGCATCTCACTTGTGAAGAGCAACCCCTCTTGCTAGTTTGCCCATCTCAGTTTCCAGATGAGGCCTGTCTGGGTTGGGGTGATGGACTTGGCCTGTGGCCAGAAGTTCTGGGACCAGCTGAAGCATAAGTGAAGGTGCCATTGCCAGGGACTGAAGAAGCAGAAAACAGGATCTGCAAGGCCAGAACAGTAGAATCTCTATTTTTTCTGCCATAAAAAAATCTCAGTATCCTGAATATCATGGGGATGGGAGGGAAGATATACCCAAATTTGAGGTCCCATGGGTATTCACTACCTCTGCTGTAGGAACTCTACCCCTGCCTGCCAGAAGACACTTGACGCTAGCATCAGATCTATGTCGAGGAACCCCCAATGACTGCATATTTAAAGGAAGACTGCTTGCTTTAGGGACCATTCATGGCTCTCTACTATCTCTGCCAGAGATGTGTAATGTAAGTGGCTGTCAAGGCTGCTACGTTTCTCTGTGCCCACAGCATGATCTGTGTCACCTCCACCAACTGGGAGTAGCTGTGGGTGCCACCTTGATGGTCTATATAGGAGACAGCTGTCTTGTTTTCCCGTTAAAGCTTCACAACTTTACCATAAATGTACAGGGGGAAGGCCTTCAGGGCATTTCACACTTGCTCTGACTGAACCATTGCCCACTGCCCTTTTATGTGGGCTCCCCAGCCAAATCTTCTGTTGTCTAATACAACATTGCTCCAACAAGTAGGATCACGTTTGTGACAATTTTTTAGGATGGACTCCTTCATCCACCACCATTAGAACTGTCAAATAGATGCACTAAAGGAGTATGTTTTTCCTCCATTAGTTCCAGTAAGCCTATTTGACCACCACTGTCATTGTCCCAGTGGGTGTGAGGTGCTGTGATGCTGATAGATGGTGGCTGGACAGTGCCATCTGCACTTTCACCTTCAGTATTTGTATTTTCTCCACCAGTAGTTCTACTGGGGGCTGAGCTTCGGATATGGGTCAGTCATGAGTTCGTCCCGATTTCTAGCTGCTCGCAATTTGGGAAAACACCATACTAAAGGTTTTGTTTGCCGTCATAGCAACCAGTTACCAATCATGCATTTTCTGGCCTTTGAACTGTGGGCAGGTGGCATAGAAGAGCCATTAATGGGGGGGGGTTCAAAGGTGCCAGCCCCTACCCTCCCATAAAGGTCAGGTTTACCACCAGCCATGTCAGTGTGTGCTGGATCAGATAGAGACAGCTGACAAAACATTTTAAGACACAGATAGTCACTGCTAATCTGTGCTATACAGTGCCGTATTGTGCTACATATCAGTGAATTACAGTGTGGTGGGCTACAAAGTGTGGGCTATGGAGAGTACAATCCCCCATAGAGAGAGAGAGAGATGTGGATTATACTGTTTTAGGCTTGTTTGGAGTATTGTTTTTTGGAATAATTTTATTCCTTTATTGGAGGTAGCTATATTTTATATCTATAAAACATTTTGTTTGGGTTTTTTTTCAAGGTTTCAGCAGTGGACATGTTGCAGACACAGGCAAAGCTGGCCGTTGTTAGCAGCACATCACCGCATTCAAGTGTGATACAGTTTAGTGCACCAAATCACCACATTGTGAAGTGCACCAAAGCACCGCATCCTCAACCCCCCTTTTTGCCATAAATGCTAATAAAGTTAGGCAATCCCCTGAATTCATTATATCTGGGAGGCCTAAAGGGAGAGTCTGTCCTTCGGGGAGGAAAAGTTCACATGTATGCCTTGACTGGCACACATCCTCAACATGAGGTGCAGCAGCTCCTATTTAGGTACCCTGGCTTCCATAATGTCCTGCAGTAGGCCAGAAGAGTGTGCAGCCACTTTAGAAGATCATACCTAGAAAGAGCCCAGCGGTGTATTTAACTCTTGTGCTGCCCTAGGCAAGGCAGCAACGCCGCCCCCCAGACCCTGCGCCGCTTCACCGACAGGACACCCCCATCCCCCCTCCCCGGCTTACGGACTCACCGTGAATCAACGCCGCCTGCACGCAATCAACGCCGCCCGCCGTCTGTACGCGCCGTCACGCCGTCCGCTCTCCAGGCCGACGGTCCGCGTCATCCCATCCGTGATCCGCGTGAGTATTATCACCCGGGGTGCCGCTCTCTGCGAATCTGCCGCTCCAGGCAAACGCCTTGTTTGCCTCGCGGCAGATACGCCCCTGCAAGTGCCTGCCAAAAAGTTAAAGAAACACAAACTGTCTGATCACATACGTGCTGGAACTCGATGTTGGCAATGCTGCAATGGCTGCACTTAGAGCAGCGAGCTGTCTATTACTATTTGTGCAAACACTGGACAAGATTTATACACATGTACATCGCGCTCCCTTCCCCACTAAAAATTCCATGTATAATACTGTGCAATGAGTAACAAACAAATAATACTCTGTCCGTGTCCAAAAAACAGACCAATGTGGATTTCAATTATCGTTGTTAGCAATACTAACTGACCAAATTTCCTCGATCGACAGAATGGATTTTCGTTTGCGCATGTGCAGTGTTTATGATTCGTTTTTTTCTTACAAAAACGCCACTAATCCATTGCTTTTCAAATGATTCCAGAAAGGTTTTCTTTTTTTTTAATTATTCAGTTTTTATTGGTTTTGCAAAATAAGAACGTAACGGTACAGACATAGGTACAGAGAGTTCAGCCGACCAACAAATATTTTTTGGAACAGCAAAGTACATTTACACTTCACTAGCACGTAAGGAGTCACGTCTATACACTCTGTATCAGTACTTACAGAAAGACCATAGGAAAGATAGTTGGAAGAGGAAGAGCAGAAAGAAAGAGAGAGTGGGGGAGGGACAAGTAGAAGTTGAAGGAAAGAAGGGGTCAGGGGGGACGACATGGGCCTCCAGCATCACCTCTCGCATTTAGATATTACTCTTGAAAGTGGGAGACATATATAAGCAATACTACACACACTTGCATTTGTTGGTTTCCCCGGGGTAAGAGCGTCACTAGCAGAAGCACACCCCGTGGTAAGTATCAAGCCCGTAGGAGAGCCAGAAGATATTCGGGGGTTTAAACGTAACCCAGAGTCGCCATACAGATTAGTACGTGGTGTGTCGGTCGTATTTGGCGGATGTCAGTTCCTTCATCAATCTGTAATACTCAATTCTATGGAACCAATCTTTCAGGGTCAGGGCGGTGGGTTTGTTCCAGTGTAGGGGGAATCAGCGTCTTGGCAGCATTAGGAAGAGGTGGAATCAACGATCGTTTGTAAGCTGACAACGGGAGGTCGGTGACATGTAGGAGGCACATCTGCGGATCCAAAAGGTATGTGGTTCACCACCTGTTTCCGAAACGTCTGAATTTTAGGGCAAGACCACCACATGTGTATGTAGATGCCAGTGGTGCTACACTCCCCTCCCGCACACGTCCGTCTTAGAAGGATGCATCTTATGTACACGTTCTGGTGTGTAATACCATCGTGCCAGAAAACGATATGTCGTGTAATTTACCAAAGCACTGATGGATAAAGTAGAGTTGGCCTGGAGAAGTCATTTTTGTGATTAATTCCTGGTGACTTGTAAGTCGCGTTCCCATTGCTGCAAATATGGTGGGAATAGTTGGGAGTGATGGTTAAGAAGGATGGAGTAGACTTGGGATATCCCGTGTCGCGGAGGTTCAGAAAGGGAGAACAGGATTTCTATGGGTGTCAGTTCGGTGATGGGTCGTAGTGGTTTTGGGAGTGTGGAAACAAAGTGGGATAGTTGACTATCTCCACGAGTCGAGCGGGAACGAACCCATCGCTCCCGAAGGTGTTGTAATGTGTGCAGATGCGTACCATCGTAGATCTGGGAGAGTCGCAGAGTGGTACGTGCAGTCCAATGGAGGAAGCCAGGATTGTGCTGACCCGACGGAAAGAATGTGTGTCCAGTTACAGGTAACAAGGTGGAGTTGTATTCACCGATCTGATGGGCATAGATTTTGTTCCACGTAGTCAAGAGTATGATGAGTTGGGGGGGAGGTATGAGGATCCAAACTCTTGAAGTTTTGAGGAATCCAACAGATTGTCGATAAAGTCTGGCCAGCTAGGGCTTCCTCTAGCTCCACCCATTGTTTGGTCTTTGCATAATAGTTCCAATCTAACATCCTATTTACTGCAACAGCTTGATCATACAAGGTAAAGTCCGGCAGGGCTAGACCGCCCTTCGAACGAGGCCGGATCAGAACACCATGGGAGATCCTTGCGGGAGAGCAATTCCATATATAGCGGCTGACAACCAATTTGAGTGTACGAAGGAAGTAGGGAGGCAGATGTATGGGCAAGGTTTGGAACAGGTATAGCACCCGTGGCAAGATTGTCATTTTAGCTACATTTATCCTACCAGTCAATGAGATGCAGGGGCGGTGATTGAGCCAGGCAGTAAGATCCTTTTTGATGGCGTTAAGTGTGGTCATGTAGTTAGTGGAGAATAAGTGAGTAGTATGGGGGGTAAGGTAGATGCGTAAATAATTAATTTTATGAGTTTGCCAGCTGGAGGGCTTTGAACTCTTCAGGGCTGAAACCATGTGTGGGGGGGAGGGGGAGTAGAAATGTCTAATACTTCAGATTTGGTAAGGTAAATTCTAAAGTTTGTAGTGATTTAAGAGTGAAGATGTTTGAAGGGGACATGGGAGCAGCGGCCCGAAGAGGAGTCAAGGGAGGGGCTTAGGTGTAAATTAAACTCTCCAGCTAGGACAGTCGTCCCTTCCTGAAAGTCAGACAGGTGACGGAGAGTTTTCAGAAGAAAGAGGGTCGGAGCTTTATTAGGTGCGTAAACTGTGACTAGTGTGAACAATCGGTTGTTGATCAGCCCTTTGATGAATAGGTATTTCCCATCAGGGTCTATCACAGTAGATACATGTTGAAATTTAACATTTTTGTGAATGCCGATTGCCACTCCATGAGAATTGCTAGAGGACATACTATAGTACCATAATGGATTATGGGGGTCGTACAAACAAAACTTGAGTGTGAGGGGGAGAGGTGCGTTTCTTGTTCAAATGCCACATCGCAGTGAAGTTGTCGTAATTCCCTTAAAAAGTGATGTCTCTTGGCGGGGGTGTTAAGTCCTTTGATGTTATAAGTCAGGACACTAAGGTCAGCTATCGGCATTCACATTGAACAGATAATCCACTCAGCGCCAATGTTATCCAGGTGCCCATATCGTGACGGGGAGGGGGGGGAAGGAAGAGAGGGGGGAGGGGAAGGCAGAGGGAACAGTAGACCAGTGAGTTACAGAAGAGACAACAATGACCGAAAACAATTTAGGAAAAACATAAAGCATGCTGGAGCATGCTCCTACAGCCTAGGGCAAGGCAGTAAGCTCACTAGGGCTGGTATTGCATGTTGCAGGGACATGGCTGTACTACGCGGCAGCCGTCTGTCTCAGCGCTCATAGAAGTCATAAGCGGGGACAGACTTCCAGCTGTGAGGCAGTGTGCCAGCCACCCGCAAGACACAAGAGTAGTCGCGTGTTTGCACCCGATTCAGGGGCGGAGTATGGCACACACTAGGTAGTGTAATAACAATGAGAATAACATTAAGACATCCTGTGCAGTAAAAAATAACAAGCAAAAGGGATTGAGGCTAAACAAGTTAGCTAACAAGCCATTGCACTAACCCCTCTCTATCTCTAGTAGGCAACGATAACATCCTTAGATAGTAGGTACATGGGGGAGTGTAATGGTACTGGAGGGAAAGCAGGTATCAATCGCACCAATTGGTCGGTGCGATTGATACCTGCTTTCCCTCCAGTACCATTACACTCCCCCATGTACCTACTATCTAAGGATGTTAGTAGATGGTGTTCAAGTCGGGCGACGGGTCTTGCATGAAGAAGATGGTGCAGGGAGTCCGGCATTGATTCCAGGGTAGGAATGGATTCTTGCCATTCAGGTAACAGAGGAGATCTAATGGACAAGATGCCACAGAATAGAGCAAAATCCTCCGGAAATCATAGAACAGCCGTTTTCCCGTTTTTTCTTGCAATTAGGCATGAGGGGAAGCCCCATCTGAAGACAATTCCTGCTTGTTGTAGAACCTCCAGGAGTGGGCGCAGTGGCCTGCGTCGCACTAGGGTTTCCCGGGCAAGATCTGGATAGATTTGGATATGGGCTCCATCAAAATCTGCAAAAGGGTGTTCATGGAGTTTCTTCGGGATGTTCTCTTTATCCGAGTAGTAGTGGAGTCGGCATGTGACATCCCGTGGAACATCAGAGGCCAGGTTGCGAGGGCGCAGGGCACCGTGCACGGGGTTGAACACCATAGTTGCGGTGGGAGATCGACCCAGAATGGTACTGAAGATGCCCCGTATTCAATCAGCCAGATTGGGGTCTGTCGTGGCTTCCGGGAGTGGACCTGAGTTTGCAGGGTTGTGATCAATTTTGCATGGGAGTCCAGCCGGCTCTCACCATCTTCCACACGGTGTAGGAGATGCGTCACCTCACCCCTGAGGGGCAAAATGTCAGTTTTTAGCGATTGTTCGAGGAGTGCTCTCACCAAGTCATCCATAGGAGATGGCAAAGGATGTTCTCGGTCGTCCCCTGACTCAGATCTAGTGAAGGGCGAATCTATGTCCCATTCGTGTGGGGACGAGCTGGGAGAGGGTTCGGAGCGGGAGGCCAGGCCTCATAGCTGGGTTGGAGTGTCAGCCGTCAGATAGCGCTTGATCGCGCCAGCAGCTGGGATTTCTGAAGTCTCCGGGCAACCTGATTTCTTCCCCATTTCAGTCAGTAAGATACTTGTTAGGTTTGTGTAGTCGGGATGTCGGTTTAGCGGGCGGGTGGCACGGAGCTCACATTAAGCGCGACTTGCCGCCATAGAGGTCAGGACACGCCCCCCCAAAGGTTTTCTAGCCTGCACGATAGTTATAAGTTATTCTGATTGTTCACGTCCCATCAACTGGCCGATTACCGTCCGAAAACACGATTTCGTTCGGAAACACTGGTCTACAAATTTTGGAAAATTATCGACCTCCGAGATAAAATGCTTTAATTCTTACATGTTTTAGTTAGATGAATTTGAAAACAAGTGCAGGTTGGGTAAAGTTGTCAAGATATTTCCCAATAAAGATAAACAGGCGAGTAAATTTGCCTACAAGGGAGGGAGGTATCTGATGATCATGATGCCTCGTAACTTCTCGACAAAGTATGGTAGAACAATGAAAATGGTACCACATGGAAGTGTATACATTAATCTTCACTTTGAGACTAAAGATTATTACCTAACTGTAATTTATTGTAAGGTACATTTGTCTTGTCTCTTCCGTTATCGCCAAAAAGATCTGGTTCAATATTTCTTAGTGGAAGGTGATTTGGTTAATTGCAATGATATCGATGGCTTAATGACAGCCCTTAACATTACCCACAATCCAGATGAATGGAGATTGTTCATAGATTCATCTAAAATGAGTCTAAAAGCTGTTTTATTGCACAATGGCAATGTTTTGCCATCCATTCCTGTCGGGCATACAGTCCACATGACAGACACATACGAAAACATGAAACAGCTGCTGAGGTGTATAAAGTATGAGGAACATCAGTGTCAGCTCTGTGCTGATTTGAAAATTGTTGCCCTGTTGTGTTGCCTGCAGGGTGGATACACAAAGTACTGCTGTTTCGTCTGTGAATGGGACAGTTGAGCCAGAGATTCTCATGTCAAGAAAGACTGGCCATCACGACAGCATTGGGAGCCAGGAAAGAAAAATGTTCAAAGTGTGAAGTGGAGATCCTGGGCAAGGCGAGTATTGTAAAATCTGTTTGGTCAGTATATTTCAGAGTGGTTGGAAGATGTGGGTGTTAATCACGATCTCGTATTGACACTACTGTGGTTGGAGTAACTGAGTAGTGCAGATGGACACCCTGTGGATGCTTATGCCACTTGGCAAGACAATTCCTAGGCAGGTGGAAGGGGAGAGAGACCTTGTGGGGGGTGCTGGTTATAGCTGGTCTCTGATCCATGGCAGTGAGCGAGGGGAATTCAGCAGATCGTGCGACCCAATGTGTGGCAGGCCACCGGCTGAAATGGATCAGAACCACAACTTGGTTCACACAAGATATCTGCTGCTGTTCCTAATTATGGTGTATTCGGTGCACTGGAATAATCACACACACAAGATTGAGGTCTATGACGCGTCTGTCTTTATTCAGGGCGTTGTCTCTCTTTTACACACAGATAACAGGAGAGTGTTCGTCACACATATGCCCACATCTGTTATCTCTAAATGTCTTATACTATTGGGCCAACTATGAGGAACTGTTAAAGTCTTGTGTCTCTCGCTAACTGGTTAGTCAAAGATATCTTCTGCCTGTAGCATCCTCCCTCGGCATTCTTTTTATGTATCCTCGGCGCACTTCTGGATACAGGGTCCATCTTGGTTACGCGTAGCAAAAACTAAAGCTGCATAGTAAGGAAAGTCACAAAGCTATGAAACATATGAAACAAATTCAAACATAGAAAAGGAAATTTTCTTGATATGATCCATATTCCTTCACACGGCAAATCAGAGCGCTGCTGAGTTCAGTGAGGAATGGGGGGAGAGTGTCTCCCTCGATATATCGGCCAAGGATTGACTGGTCCTGCTGTGCAGCTGATCAATAAGAGGGAGCATGCACGGGGGTAATGTGACAGGAGAGGAGTGTGATCACTGCAGCCACCCTGGGGGTGCTTGCGCCGCTGACTGAGCAGACGCTGAGCGGGGTGGAAGGGGAGGGGGACCCTGTGTGGAGTGCCGGTGAGTCTCTGAGCTGTGTCAGTGGGAGAGGGGATCAGGGCAGAACGTTGGAGCCGGTTACATCACATCGCTGCCACGCATCTGGGATCAATGAATGGGGAGAGGGGGGGGGTGTCTACCTTGATGTATCAGACAGGGATTGCCTGTACCCGCTGAGCAGCTGGTGGGTGAAGGAAGCTGGCTAGAGGGTGGTGTGGCAGGATGGGAGCGTGAGGGGAAACACTGCTGGGTCCGGAGCAAGTATCAGGTATCTGTTGCATCGGCTACGCGGTTCAAAGCTTAACGCTTCTTTTTTATCAAGCCTGGATTGCAGGGGCAGCTGTTCCTCTGTAGCAAAATTCATACTTTTCGGCTTATTCCAGTGTTCCATCAATCGAAGAGCAAAGCCCAAATGCAGAAAAATAGGATTTTGTACTCACCGTAAAATCCTTTTCTCTCCGTTCATTGAAGGACACAGGGCAACAGATCGTAGATCCTGAATAGTAGGTATATCGCCACCTGCAGGAGTAGAAGCCCCCACAGCCCTAGTAGAATGGGCAGTGACAGGAACGGCGTACGCCTGAATAACCACATTGCGAATCCACGGAGATATGGTAGCCACCGACGCGGCCCGACCCTTACGGGGG
>NW_017307577.1:18626-56697 GCF_000935625.1 Nanorana parkeri
GCGGACAGGGGGAGCAATGCGTGTCACCCCCTGAACAAAGGTGCGAACCAGAGCATTAGACGCCAAAGGCCGCTGGAAAAGCACCGCCAAGGCAGAGATCTGGCCCTTCACAGTACTCAAGGCCAGCCCCTGAGCCACCCCGCGCTGCAGGAAGGCAAGGAGTCTGCTGATGGAGAACAAACGCGGGGACAGGGCCCAGCCTCACACCAGGCAAAATAGGCCCTCCATGTGCGATGGTAAATTTTTCTAGAAACCGCTTTGCGCGCTCTGAGCATAGTGGAAACGACCGCATCGGACAACCCCCGATCCTTCAGGACCTGGCTCTTAACAGCCACGCCGTCAAAGCCAGCGACTGTAAAGAAGGATGGAACACAGGACCCTGGGACACAAGATCGGGGCGCAGAGGCAGACGCCACGGGGTGTCCACCACCAGCTGAACCACGTCCGCGTACCACGCCCTCCGAGGCCAATCCGGGGCCACGAGGACGACGGTGACGCCCTCGACCCGGCGCAGCAGCCGAGGCAACAGATACAGTGGAGGAAATGCGTAAATCAGACCGTAATGACCCCAAGGGGCCACCAGGGCATCCACGGCCTCCGCCCAGGGATCCAGGGCCCGGGCCACAAACCTGTCCACCTTGCGGTTGAACTGAGACGCCAGAAGATCCAGCGACGACAGAGCTGCTGAAAAACCTCCGGGTGCAGGGACCACTCCCCCGGATCCACCGACTGTCGACTGAGGTAATTGGCCTGCCAATTGTCCACTCCCGGGATGTAGACCGCCGAGAGAGCCAGAACTCGATTTTCCGCCCAGGACAGAATCCCGAACACCTCTCGACCTGCGGCCACGCTTTTTGTGCCGCCCTGGTGGTTGATGTACGCCACCGCAGTGGCGTTGTCCGACTGGACCCGGACCGCCAGACCCTGGAGCCAGGCCGACCAATGAAGGAGAGAAAGGCGAATCGCCCGAAGTTCCAACACATTTATCGACAGACGGGACTCCTCCGGCAACCAACGACACTGCACGGTCAGGGAGCCCAAGACCCCGCCCCAGCCCCAAAGGCTGGCGTCCGTGGTGACCACCGTCCAATGCACCGGAAGAAAAGACTTCCCCCGCACCAAGACCGGAGATTGATGCCACCACTGCAGGGAGGCCCTCGCATCCCGAGAGATCCCAATCTCCGTGTCCAAGGACAGGGGGGACTTGTCCCACTGAACCAGGATGTTCTTCTGTAGGGTCCTGGTATGGTGTTGCGCAAAGGGCACCGCCTCGAAGGAGGCCACCATGAGACCCAGGACCTGCATGCAAACCCGAATGGGCGACCACTGGTGAGTCCTCAGTAGCCGGACCCTGGAACGGAGCTTCAGGAGCTTGTCCCGAGGAAGAAAGACCCGGGCCGCGACAGTGTCCAGAACCAAACCTAGGTATTCCAGGCGTGTTGAAGGCACCAAGCAAGACTTTCGCAGGTTCAGAAGCCACCCAAACTCCTCCAGGGACCGCACCGTGACCCCCAGAGCCGTCACCATAGAAGAATGCGACTCTGCCCGCAGGAGCAGATCGTCCAGGTACCCCGCGATCGAAACCCCCCGACAACGCAACAGCGCCAGGATCGGGGCTAGCACCTTGGTGAACACACGTGGGGCCGACGCCAGCCCGAAGGGCAACGCCACAAACTGAAAATGGTCCTCCCCCACCGCGAAACGAAGATACCGCTGATGAGACTCGCAAATGGGTACATGAAGGTATGCATCCCGGATATCGATGGAGGCCAGTAGATCTCCCTGACGGAGCCATGCCACCACAGACCGGATCCACTCCATCCGGAACCGACGGACCCGCACAAAGGTGTTCAAACGTTTGAGGTCCAGGATGGGCCGCACCCCCTCCTTCTTGGGCACAGTAAACAGGTTTGAATAAAACCCTTTGAATCTTTCCGCGGAGGGAACAGGCACAATCACCCCCTGGGACAAAAGGTCCGCCACAGCGCGATGGAGATCCGCCAACCGCGAAGGAGATAGGCGCGTGTTGGACGGGAAGAACCGGTTTCCCGGACGGGACAGAAACTCGATCTTGTAGCCCGAAGAAACCAGCTCCTGGACCCAAGAGTCGGAGACGTGGGCCAGCCAAAAATCTGCAAAGAGCCGAAGGCGGCCCCCCACCCTGGGGCCCGACCTTCATGCGGATTGGGGCTTGGCAGACTTGGGCTGCCACGGACGCTTGGAGGATTGGGAAGAGGAGGATTTGTCAAACTTACCGCCCTTGTCGGAGGGCGGGGCGAAAAAGCCGCTTGTGAGCGGAGAAAGTAGGCCCAGGCTTCCGGCGCTGTTCCTTCTTGCGGGCCTGGGGAAGGAAGGTACTCTTACCCCCCCGTCAGATCCTTAATGATCTCATCCAAGGTGGAACCAAACAGACGGTCCCCCGTAAAGGGCAACTCCTGAAGAGCCTTCTTGGAAGCCTGATCGGCCGACCAGCACTTAAGCCAGAGCAAACGGTGAAGCGTCACTGCCGACATCGACACCCTAGACACCAAGGGTGCCGCATCCAAGGCCGAATTACAGACATAACGAAGGCCTTGCACCAACTGGTCCGCCAATTCCACAAAAGCGGGGGAGATGTTCTCCTCCGCCAGACCCTGATGTAACATTTTAGCCCACTCAGTTAGAGTCTGAGAGACCAAAGCCGAAGCCAAGACCGGACGCATGAGAGCGCCCGAGACAGAGTACAGAGACCGCAAAAGCGCCTCAGCCTTCCTATCGGAAGGATGCTTGAAGGACAGAGAATCCTCCACCGGAATAACAGTGGCTTTGTTCAAACGAGAGACCGGCGGGTCCACCACCGGTGGGGAAGACCACTTAGACACAAAGGCCTCCTCGAAGGGGTAGCGAACCGAGAACCGCTTCGAAACCGCAAAGGACTTTGAAGGCCGTTTCCACTCCTTATAAATGAATTCATCAAAAAAGGGGATGTAAGGAAACACCTTGGCGGAACGCCTACTCTTATGCGTCCCAAACTGCACGTGCGGCAGCGCGGAAGTGCAGGCAATGTCCTCAATCTTAAGGGTCTCCCTGACAGCGCGGACCAGCGCTGAAACCGTCTCACGTTCCTGGACCAGGAGCGTAGACGCAGCCTCATCCTCACTGGCCGAATCAGGATGTGAGGAATCACCTGGATCAGGATGAGGCGACGGCGTGGGCAGTTCCCCCTACTCTTCAGACTCCCCTGACAAGGCAGGGAACGGCAAGGGCAGGGCCCGCTTCCTAGGTGGGCGCTGCGTCAAGGCGCGCTCCATGCGCGTCACAAAACCATCCATGACAGAGGAAAAAGATTCCAGGGACAACGCGGTACCACCCACCCCCCCCGAAGCACCGGAGGGACGCACGGGCGACCGGCAAAGCAGCGCAGGCGTTCAGGACGCACAAAGAGGGGATATAGAGGGGTCCGCAGAGCGCAGCCCACAACCCTCACAAGGCAATGCAGGAGAGTCATCCCTGCGAACCATTGCACGCCCCCAGCAAAAAAAACACCCCACAGACCAGAGACCACCAGGCAAGGGAAAGAGGGACCCCCAGCAACTCACGACCCTCAGCGTTTGTCCCGGCCCAGACGTCCGACCCTGCAAGGTGGAGGAGCTCTGCACGTTGTGTCCTTCTTCCACAGCGTCCACGAGCCGAAAGGAAGACACTCCCCATCCGCCCGAGGCTATAGGAGGCCCGGGCGGAAGTTACGCGAAGGGCAAATTTGCCCACATCCAAGATGGCCGCAAAAGCCGGGGCCTCGAGTAGCGGCCGCTGGGGACGGAGAGCAGCGCCCGTCCCCCACCCCAAGAGCACCCGAATCAGTGAGACTCCAGCCTGTCGCCCTGGGGACACTTGCTAGAAGAAGAATCCAGTCAAAACGGAAGGAAAAAAATTATCCAGATAAATTTTTTTAGCTCCTTACTCCTGACGCTAGGCAAAAAACTGTAGGCTTGCCAGCAAGTGAGGGGTTGGGCCACCAGCAGGGGCCGCCCCTAGGCTGTCTTGTCTTTTAGTTATGTGCCTAGCGTCCTACTCCTGCAGGTGGCGATATACCTACCATTCAGGATCTACGATCTGTTGCCCTGTGTCCTTCAATGAACGGGAGAGAAAAGACAGGAGCTTGGAGGTCAAGTCAGTTCAGATTATTCATAGTCAGATTAGGATAGTGAGGGCAAAGCCAGTGTCAAAGAACAGATGACACATTTTGTACAAGATAACAAAAAATAAATAGAAATGAGCAAACCATAAATGTAAATATGGTCTTTCTAGCTCAATGCAATGATGTAAAAATTGGTTCCATGAGGGCATCTTGTACACTTCAATTGTGAACAACACTCAAATATAATTTCCTGTTTGTGGGATTGGTTCACTGTTGTTCCCAGGCAATTTTGTGTTGTTACAGTACTGACTGATTATGTTACTAGAAGTTCCTCTCCCTTAGTAAGTAGGAAAAGGCTGCAGAAAGAAGAAAGTGAAAGGGACAGGATAGCTTAAATACAATTCGCAACAGGGAGAAGTCAGCGAGGGACCCGGGGACAATTGTTTTGTTTTTTTTCTCATGAAAGGCTCATTTACTCTTAACGCCTTGAAATCCTCATCCTTCCTGTGGCAGCCCCTATTATAATGAAATAAGTGTTTTCTCGCAGTCAGTGTCCCCACGGATAAGATTTCTATTCACTTCATGTACTGATAGGGTCTGTGGGGTAATCTTTCCAACACAGACTGCAATAAAAGGCTGACTGGTTCCATCTCTTCCCCTTTCTATACAAAAATATAAAAAAAGGTTGGTTTTAAGGTGAATTCAGTGTACTTTCTGATTATACCAGGGGCGGACTGACAACACATGGGGCCCCCGGGCAATACAAGATTATGGGGCCCCCTTATGCTCCACCCATATACAAGCCCCACCTGCATGCAGTGGCCATATCGGCCGCCAGCGTGTTCTGTGCATGCGCACCGCCATTTTGGAGTATATCTTGGTATACACCAAGATGACTGCGCCCACATGTTCAGGTTCCGCCATCTTGGTATTTACCAAGATATACTCCAAAATGGCGGCACACATGCACAGAACACGCTGGCAGCCGATACGGCTGCCGCTTAATCTGCAATTTCTTTGTGCGGTTTCGGATGTTCCTTGCCTCCGAATCCAAAGCAGCAATAACATTTGTTTCCTTAGACGAAACAAATAAAAATGTTTCTCATTTTCATTCGTTTCGTCTGAACCAAATTTGTTTGCCCCGCACACGTCTATTACAAACCACACTAGACTAGTGTGTCAGACTAGGATAGTGATGGTGAACGTTTTTGAACCCGAGTGCACAAACTGCGACGCAAAACCAATTTATCTCAAAGTGCCAACATTGAAAATATCTTTAGTATTGCATTGCAGTTTGGGCGCTCGGGTTTAAAAAATGTTCAGCATTACTGCCTTAGGCAAAATAGGGAAACACACATATTCAAATATTTATACACTCATTAAAACGCACACATATCACACAAATCACACACTCATTAATCACTTGCTGTAATTTCTTACATTTGCACACACACATGATAAAATCTGAATTTTTGTCTAGAAAAAAAGCTTCAGACCCCCAAACAATGATATATTTTTTTCTAAAGCGGAGGCCCTGGAGAATAAAAAGATGCTAGTTGCAATTGTTTATGTTGCATGGTATTTGCGCAAATGTTTATCAAACAAGTATTTGTAGGATAAAATACACTAAAATTAAATTTAGTGCACAGAAACAGAATATAATGTCCAATTTTTGGGTAAAATATAAAAGTTGGGGTCACGTCGGGTAAATAGATACCAAACATGTCAAGCCTTAAAATTGCGTGCATCCGTGAAACCGCTAAAAACTACAATAACCAAAATTAGCCATCAGTTTACTGCTAACAGTGATTGATGGGCCTAGAATTATTACTTTCACTCAGATATGTAACATGTGTGGCGCATTTTTTGTTTTTGCATGTAGGCGCATCCGACGTGTGTTTGCACTGTATGCGCATGGATGTGGGGGGCGGGGGACCTTAAAAAAATGTTTAGCATTTTTTTGTTACTTTAATTTTTTTTTACACTCAGCTTTATTGCTATCACATAGGGGGATAACAAGCCCCCTATATAATAGCAAATATAACGTGACAGGTCCTCTTTCAGACCCCTGTCACCTAGGGTCCTCAAAGAAGCTGATGAAGCACAGATCTGCTTCATCAGCTTCTTCTGACTCTAGGAGCCAGAGAATGTGCCCAGTGACACCGGAAGTGATGTAATGCACATCACTTCCGGGTCCAGTGATCGGAGGAGAGATTAAACATTAAAAATCACACACAATAAAAAATGTCCCCCTCTCCTGCTTACCTGTTTTGCAAAACAGGGATGCAGGGGGCTGCATCCCTGGGGTCCAGTGGGGCACTTGGGGATTATCCCATGGTGGTCCAGTGGAGGATCAGTGTGATCTGCATCTCTGGCTGATGCAGACCATACTAATTGCTCCCTGCCAGTCAGCGGTGGCACTACGAGGGAGTGATCAGTATGGTCTGCATCAGCAAGAGAAACAGATCATACTGATTCCCCACTGGACCACCAGGGAATGATTTTCATTTGATATATTGCCAGTTTGGCAATATATTAAATGTGATCTGGGCACTTGCCAGGTTAATAGATGGCCACCGCTACTTGCGGCGGCCATCTTTAAACATTTAATGTGCAGTGGAGACAGGGGGGACACTGGAGGCCCGCACGGAGCACCCCAGGTGAGAATCTGGAGTGTGCAGGCCTCGCGAACTGGCACTCAGAGGCACGGGGGTGGTCGGTGACGGGCCCTCTCCTGACCACGGGCCCTCAGGCAGTGCCCGACTGCCCGTATGGTCAGTCCGCCCTTGATACCAGCACCACGTATACAGTATAATATACGGTATACCAGCACCAACTATACAGTATAACAGGGCTCAAAATTTCAAGTCCTAAGCTAATAGCCAGGCCTGAAAAGTTACTTGCCACCAGTTGCCCCACCTAACCCCTACCCTGCCTCGGCCTTAACTCCGCCAGGTCAGCGGTGTGACGCAGAGTATAAAGATCAGTAACAATGCACAGTACAGAAGTCAGTGGTGCAATGCAGAATACAGAGGCCAGCTGTGTGACGCGCAGTGCAGAGGCCAGCTGTGTGACGCGCAGTGCAGAGGTCAGCAAAGTTATATAATAGGAAACGAGCCTTACCGGAAAAGTAGTAAACCTGCAAAGCAGGTGGGTGCTTGTAGCGACCACGGATGGCACCGTGAGCAATATAGAAGTAGTAAAAATTGTCACCAGCACACCACAATATTTGCAGCAAAAAGTCCTTTAATGACAAATTGCCATTCAGTACAAGCGCTTTCCGGGTCTATGAAGTACCCCTTCATCAGGCTCATTCTGAGCCTGATGAAGGGGTACTTCTGAGACCCCGAAAGCGCTTGTACTGAATGGCAATTTGTCATTAGAGGTCAGCAATGATGCCAATTTGTCATTAGAGGTCAGCAAGGTGACGCGCAGTGCAGAGGTCAGCAATGTGACGCGCAGTACAGAGGTCAGGGTGTGACGCATTGTACAGAGGTCAGTACACAGTACAGAGGTCAGCGCTCAGTATGTAACGCAGTGCAGAGGTCACAAAGAAAGTACAGGGACTTACAGTTGCTTTGACCTCTTCTTCTCCTGGTGATGGTGGGGGAGCAACGAGGTTGCCTGCACGTTCAGCCGGCTCCAGGTGCGCTCTTTCCCGCGCAGCAGAGGCCGGCCAACTGCGTTTCTGTAGTCTTCCTCTCCCACCAATGGCAGCTGAGGTGGGCAGAGGAAACTGCTGAGGCCACCGAGGAGCCCAATCGAAGAGGGCACAGACGATGGCAGTGGAGCTTCTTGTTCTCTTCTCTCCGCCACCGCAGTCTTATAGAGGCCCCCCTCCCAGTCCACATCTTTTGGACGTTATTAATCTGAGTTGCCCCACTCAGTATGCCCATCGCTTTCGGTCATATTGAGTGGGGCACTAAGATTAATAATGCGCTGGATTAGTCTGACACCCAGGGGCGGACTGGGCCCGGGGGCAGGGTGGCAATTGCCCCCCAAGCCTCTCCGATACCTATGCAAATGCCCGCCGCCATAAGCATTTAATCTCACCCCTCTCGGCCGCTCTGCTGTTGCAGTGGCCAAGAGGGGAGAGATGAAGCCCTTGCAGTGACGGGGGGCATTTGCAAAGGTATCAGAGAGGCCTGGGGGGCAATTGCCACCCTGCCCACGGGCCTAGTTCGCCCCTAGGTCTGACTTATCCAGCACGTTATTAATATGAGTGCCCCACTCAATATGGCCGCAAGCGAGGGGCATACTGAGTGGGGCAACTCAGATTAATAACGTCCAAAAGATATGGACTGGGAGGGGGGGCTCTTTAAGACGGCTCTGATCACACGGCTGAACGATCCCTCTCTCTTCTCCCGACCGCTCCAGCTTCATGAAGCGGGCACTCAGAGAGGCAGCTACGATCACACTTGTCAGCGTTCCCTCTCTCTGCTCCCGGCCGCTGCAGCTTCAGAGCGGCCAGAAGGAGAGAGAGGGAGCGATAACGGGTGTAATCAGAGCCGCCTCTCTGAGTGGAGCTGAAGCGGCCGGGACGAAGGAGAGGGAGCGCAGAGAGCTAGCTCCGGCTATGGATGGACTGTTCTCTCTTCTCCTTCTCGGGCTCGGCCGCTCTGTAGCTGCAGCAGGCGAGAAAGAGAAAAGAATGCAGTATAATATGCGGTATACCAACACCACGTATACAGTATAATATACGGTATACCAGTACCACGTATACAGTATAATATACGGTATACAAACACCACATATACAGTATAATATACGGTATACCAATACCACGTATACAGTATAATATACGGTATTGAAAGAGTCCAGGGCTTACTACGCATGTGCCAATGGCGCGTTGCTGCAAGAGGAAATCCGCGCCAACTGCGCATGCGCCAAAGACGTGTCAGTGCGCCAACCCGTGCATGCGCAGAAGACCTGATGGAAAAAGGCAGGAAAATGCCCAGGAGGCGCACAGGAAGTGACCTCAAACTTCAATCATCACTTCCCTATATAAGCCCAGCCCAGACACTGCCAAATTGCTGGATTATCTTCAGTCCCCCCTTGTTCCTGTGCTAGTGTGTGATCTGTCAACTTGTTGTGACCTGGAAACCTATTTGACTACTCTTGAGTGCTGCCTGCCATTGACCTCGGATTTGTACCTTGACCATTCTACTTCTTTGCCCCTTTTGTACTCAGCTACCAGATTGGAACCGACCTATCCGCACGGGCTGCCTCACGAGGGCAGCGGCAGCCATCTTTAAACCTGGAAGTTCCGACAGGCCGGGCCTGGGAACTAATTTTTACACTACTTCAGGGAATTACAAGTTTGCTGAGGGCCCTTCTGCTGAGCTGCAATGTGTGGATCTCGACCATTCTTCTGATTAACCCTTGTGTACTTCGTTGCCAGAGTGGACTTGACCTCGACTCGGATCTCGGACTAAGGCTTGCATGGTGCTCCGCACCCCTGGCACCCGTGCCACTCGGTGTCCACCAAGTCTCTGTCTCCATCTCCAGAGACTTCAAGGACACGAGGTGCAAGGGAGGCCTCCCCATTACTTCGGTCTCACCTCGCGTACGTGACTCTCGTGACAGGTATACCAGCACCACGTATACAGTATAATATACGGTATACCAGCACCACATATACAGTATAATATACATTATAGCACCACTACATTTACATTTATTTATTTATTATCAAAAAGCATCATACACAACTAAAAAAAAAGCTTTTTTTTTTTTTTACTGTCCCTTTACGCAAACGCCAGAATATTTAAATAATAGACAAAAACAGACACTGAACTACATTTATAATAAAACAATTTACTTACAAAAGAAGCTATTCAGTCGTCTGCTGTGCCGTCCACTGCTTGCTTCCGCGGATTCTTTCCCCTCCTTTCTGTCTCTCCTCAGAGCGCAGGTTCTGTAAGCTCCTCAACCCTACCCAGAGGTCTGGCAAGGCAGGGACATCCTATGCGCATGCGCGACTAGATTAAAGATGGCTGCCACTCAATATGAATTCTTGAAAAAATTTGACTATGTGTGGCAGGCATACCACACATTGCAGCTCAGCAGAAGGGCCCTCAGCAAACTAGTAATTCCCTGAAGTAGTGTAAAAATTAGTTCCCAGGCCCAGCCTGTGGAAACTTCCAGGTTTAAAGATGGCAGCCATCTTGGTTACATTCATGTGAGGCAGCCCGTGCGGATGAGCCCAGAGCGGCGATTTCCAAAGTGGCAGCAGCCTGTAAAACGTGCAGGCCTTTATGGGCACTTCAAGGTTTAAAGATGGCCGCCGCTGCTAACGGGCCGCGGCCATCTTGGTGACGTTACTGTGGCAGGCCTGTGCGGAGGAGCACAGAGCTCAGAGAGTGGCAGTATCACCGATCATAGAGGCGAAGCTGGCAACCAATAAAAAGGTACCAGGAGCCTCTCACGTGGGGCCCCCTAGTGGCCGCGCCCGAATGGTCAGCCCGCCCCTGGATTATACCACATCTTCAGTGTCAGAGATTGACAAATGATGCTAAATATATTCATATGAAATATCAAGTTAGCAAAAATTCTGCAGTCCTGACATTTAGGAGTCAGGACAAAATTACAGTGTCTGTGTAAAGCCTAGAGTAGTTTATACTCACTAGCACTCCCTCACCATTACTTTTGTGGCCGCCACTGCAATACACCCTGCTTCGAGGTATAGGGGAGTATATGAGCTCCTCCAATGAGGCAGTGCTTGGACCTAGTGGTCAATAGATCTAAGCAATGCCACATAATGGAGGGGTGACATCCATTCATGCAGCAAACCACATGAAGCATTACAAAACTGACACCACAAGCATGACTCCATTATGCATTTTAACCACAGCTGTAGGGCCGGAGTTTGCCTACCCCTTTGACAAACCACCTTGCACTCAATAATAAATATTCAGCTAACGTTACAGAAAGCATATCACCCGTTAGCTACAAATTATATTTTGTTTGGAAGATTGATAAAGTTCTTTAAAGTGTACAGTATGTGTAGCCTATTTTGCACAGAGAAGGGAAGGATTAAAATGCTTAAGAGGGTGTTTATTGTTGTTCCACTAGGGAGATTTCCCTTAATTTGCTGTCCTGAAGATTCAACAGGAAATAATAGGAAATCTCACCAAAATGAGAGAAATACCTGCCTTAGACAGTTGTCACAGCAACACTTGTCCCCACTTGAGGATTTCCCCTTACATCTTGCTTTTGTGACAACTCTCGAAATCTGGATTTCTACTAAATTTCTTTCCCAGTGACAAAGGTCACCAGGATTAAATCTATCTAACTGGGACACAGACAGCAATAAAAAGGGTCTTGTGTAGATTTTGGGGGGAACCATTTTTTTAAAATGACGTTTTTTACATTGTAGACTCAGTGCCTTGAGATTTTTGCATACTTTGAAAAAGTGTGGTAACTGAAAAAAGGCTGAGAAATGCTGTTCTAGGCTATAATCATTATTGATTTCTATTCATTTAATATGTGAGCAATCTATTGTCCCTCCACAATACATCGATTCATCACCATGCATGTAGAAATGCCTTTTCTGAATGTTCCCGAAAGTTTGACTATTCACTTTCTAAATTTACATTATTACAGTTTTTACATGATTCATTTTTCAATCTTAACCTGTACAATGAAGAAAAAAAGGCCACGATGCACACCCAGTTGTTATTTCTTTATTAAATACTGTGCAAGCAATTATTTGTATACCATTAAATACAAAAATAATTGACCAAAACAAAAAATATTTTCTGCTTGGCCTGAAGATAACATTTAAATTGCCATAAATAATTGCTTATTTCAACGTGTTGCAGGCAATTTGTTGTTCTGTGAATACCAGTTTTTCAATCTAAACTGAAGGCCATATAGACCCAATTCCAACCATAATTAGGTGTATGCGTCTCATAGAAAAAAACTGTCAGAACCTGGGAAGCTTGTGAGAAATGTATAGCAGAAAGACAACTCAGTTAGTGATCTGCAATACTTTTCAGGAGGTGTCTCTTAATTTGGGAAAGCCCACTCCACTGTACCTTTTTTCGCAAGAAGCTGCTGTTCTACTAAACAGCCTATGCTACACCGTTTGGTCCTATTCTATTATTGTCAGAGAGCACATGGAGATTGCAAAAGGTGACAATGATAATACTTGGCCTGCATATCCATTTAGTGCGTCCACAACTCCAGATTGCTGGTTACAAGCAGTTTTATGCAATTGGACAGCCCTCTACAATACAGGTGTGCTTGAATTAAAAACATTTAATAATTCAGGAAGATCTTATTTGCAATAAACGGCAAAATCCATCACAGTTTATACACATACTTTTCAAAACAACAAAGTTAATCTCCTATACATGTAAAGTCAATATGAAGTGAAGAATGGGTTACTGCTCTTAACAGACTAGTGGTTTCCTCCCGCAGTTTTGCTGTTACTTGTATTTTGCCTAAAACAACACAAATTAAATTAAGTTAACTATCCATAGAAAAATACAGCATAGACTTTAGACAGTAAGTAAAACATGTAGATTTTAAGACTAATTTAATGCATTTAAAATTATTATACCATATTTGCAAGGAAATGCTTTTACATTTAAGGTCCCAGAACAATTCCAAAGTGGCCAGTATAGGCTAAAAAAATTAAACCAAGGACCTCAACATAAAACCTACTATGAAAACTGGAAAATTAATTTGTTTAAATACATCATCTGGCAACATTTCTTCCTGTGTTTTCTCAGGCTACCTCAATTTCAGATTTCACCTGGATACCTGCTAATAAAATGATATGGTGGTGTTACACAGTGACCTCAAAATGATCTTTTTTTCAACCGTAAAAACAGAATGATATGGTTTACTACTGGGGGGCTATTGGTGTTGAGTACCCCTCTGTGTAGATAAACACTGGGGTCTCCATTAAAAAGGTCTTATTTTGGAGGCGTGGCGAGCCGCTGAGTAAGATGGCCGCGGTTCTGAAGAGGCTCCGCAACAACCGGTCCCCTGAGAGCAACGTTAAGCTATCATTAGCAGCTTGAGTGACACCAGGACACTGAAAATCACTCACCGACCCTCGGCACTCCAGTGGCGGCGATATGCGGCAGAGCAGGAGGCAAAAAGATGTACGGAAGTCAAAGCCCCAGAAACGAGGTACTCCCAAGATGGCGGCCGCCCGAACAGCACCAGGGCTGACTGCTTCACCGCGCCTTATATTAGACGAGCACGACTCCCTAGATAGCCTGCCCATGACCCAGGGAGACGACCGAGTAGATCCTAGAGATGCAGCACTCTTGGAGAAATTTCGAGCAATGCTGCACACTGAACTGACGGCAGTCTCTGACAAGCTAAATGAGACCTTGACCAGAGAGCACAGGGATCTAGGTGCACGTACAGATCAGCTAGAGAAGAAGGTGGAGGATGTTATTGAGGTGATGGAATCTCATGAGCACGACCTGGACACTGCTAATACTGACATCATTGATGGAATCTCATGAGCACGACCTGGACACTGCTAATACTGACATCATTGCCCTGATGGACAAGGTGGAGGATATGGAGAACAGAGCCAGACGCAGGAACCTCCACTTTCGCGGCCTACCTGAATCCATAGAGGATCTGCAATCCACAATCACGGCCCTTTTGCAAGAGCTCATACCCTCGATGCCAGTAGAGAGACTGGAGTTCGATCGTATACACAGAGCACTAGCCCCAAAACGCCCAAATGGCCCTACGGTAATCGCTAAGTTTTCTTTTTACCGTACTAAGGAGGCAGTGATGCGGGCAGCAAGGGGCCGGAAAGAACTCATCTTCCAAGGGCACTCGTTCCAGATATTTGCTGACCTCTCCCCCACAACTATACAACGTCGCCGTGCCTTGAAATAGTTTCTGGACACATTGAAAAGTCAAGGTATTGCTTACCGGTGGGGATTCCCCTTTAAACTTCTGTTTGTCTACCAAGGCAAAACATATGCAACTACAACTCCCACGGAGCTGAGACAGGCGCTCAGGGATATTGGGCTCCACACTTCACCACAGAAGACATCCTCGCAACCCGCGACCAGTCCTCGCTGACCACCCCCGAGCCCTCTGTGGGAGAGGAAGCAAAGGCCTAAGCAGCAGCCCATCCAACAACGGAAGGGACCGTCAGCACCCCCTGACCCTACCTGAATGACAGCAATCCTGCTACGCCACCGGCCGGTGGCCAATACTCCCTTCATAGGGCCCCTTGCCCTCTATACACCGTTAGGTGATCCGGGTTACTAATGTTATTCCAGCCTCCTTGGTCTTTGGGACTGTATGCCACCGTTGGCTTGAAAGTTTTCTGCCTATTGCAGTCATTTATGCCGACCTACCACTGAAAAGGAGCTCGCTTAATTCACGTTATTTTGGTTGGACATGAAGTGTCACGTACAAGTTATTTGACTCTATTGCTCTCAAGAGGGACCGGGTAACTGACCAATTGGACGCGACATAACCTCTCTTGGTTTGGCAGACTTGCAGCTGTCAAAATGACCATACTACCTAGACTGTTGTACTTCTTTAGAGTCTTGCCAATAGCGGTGCCGTCATTTGCTTTAAGATCTTTTCAACGGAGCATAATGCCGTTTATCTGGCACCCCCTACGGCCAAGGACACCACGGTACACACTATACAAACATAAAACAGAAGGAGGCATTGGTGTGCCAAACATAACTCTTTACTACCAGGCGTCCCAGCTCTTGCCCCTGGTCACTATACACACATCCCACTCTGGACCCTGCTGGAAATCCTGAAAGTTATCCGATCCCCCTTGCAGCACTCCCATGGTTACCGCCCTTGGCCAGGCCACTAACACTCAGCCCCCCCTATGAAACACGCTTTAAAAGTGTGGGACTCACTAAAGTATTCATCTGATCTTATATCTCCGTACCTACCCCTTCTTCCCATAAGCTCTCAACCTTTATTCCCCCGGCATACAACAACCCAACTCTATTTAAATGGTGGGGGGAAAATGGGTACAACAGACTATACGACTTCCTTTGCACAAACACCACCCCAACTTGGTCATACCTTAAGGAACATAAAGGGGTCCCCAACACAGAACTATTCCGCTTCATACAACTACAGCACTGGGTGTCCTCAATGAAGGTGAGGAAAAAGGCTCAACACGCCCCACTTACGTGAACTGCTAAACTGACCATTGCAGGCAATTGGAAGAAACAAATTATCCCCTATGGAGAATTTACACAAAGGTTAGACAACATTATGCTAAATAAAAGATTGTCCTGTATCCTGGCGGATACTACCACTAAATTTCTAGACGTATGGGAACCATGGATTCTGTATCATCACCCCAACATGGATATGTATAATCTTACCTTATTGTGACAGATTCTTGTGCGACCATATGGTTGAGTTGGATGGCCTTAACCTAGAACTAAGGCTCACGGACCCGTTGGGATACCTTCTTGTTGCTAATGGTGCTACCCCCACCGATGGACCCCCTATCTGACTTTCGTTTCTTTTTTTATCTTTCCCTTGGTTATACACTGGATGTCATTATAATGTATAACAATGCATCTGCATCTCAAGTTTGAATTGTACTGTATGCATCGAATACTGTTATTGCACTATACTGTGTAAACCATTTGTGTTTTTTTTTTTTTACTGAAAAGACAAGTACTTCCCAGCTGTGTACTTAGTTAAATACATTTGGATAGGATTTTGTGAAATTGAATTACTGAGTAAAACAGTTTCCCTGTTTATATACATTTCAAAATTCCCATTCTAGATCTACATCTATATTATGCTAATGTGTATTCAAGGTGAAGCGAAGAATTTGCAGCTGAGGAGGGAAGATGGGAACATGTAGGTAGGCATCCTTGATGTCTTTGAGGCAAGGATATTCACCTGCTGAAGAGAGGCAACGAACAACTGAGCTGACCTCATGCAGAACTTCTGAACCCACAAATACTAATTAAGGACCTTCAGGTCCAAGATGGGGCGAACCCTGCCGCAGGTCTCAGATACCATTGCAATTCAGAGGGGTACACGCCAAGGCTGTCCCCTCTCCCCAGTCCTTTTTGCCCTAGCCATCGAACCTCTGATACATCTGATCCGATCTAATCCTAATGTGCGGGGAGTTGAGGTAGCGGGGGTAGAATATAAAACTAGCTTATTTGCGGACAATGTCCTACTGACCATAACCCAGCCCCACACCTCAATTCCCAATCTACTGCAGTACTGTATGCATCGAATACTGTTATTGCACTATACTGTGTAAACCATTTGTGTTTTTTTTTTTTTACTGAAAAGACAAGTACTTCCCAGCTGTGTACTTAGTTAAATACATTTGGATAGGATTTTGTGAAATTGAATTACTGAGTAAAACAGTTTCCCTGTTTATATACATTTCAAAATTCCCATTCTAGATCTACATCTATATTATGCTAATGTGTATTCAAGGTGAAGCGAAGAATTTGCAGCTGAGGAGGGAAGATGGGAACATGTAGGTAGGCATCCTTGATGTCTTTGAGGCAAGGATATTCACCTGCTGAAGAGAGGCAACGAACAACTGAGCTGACCTCATGCAGAACTTCTGAACCCACAAATACTAATTAAGGACCTTCAGGTCCAAGATGGGGCGAACCCTGCCGCTTGGCTTAGGAACATTGATTGGAATACAATAACCAAAACCGCTCCTCCTCGGGAACCGGAGTTATGACCTGAACCTGTATTAGAAACTTTAGGGACATACTGCGTAGGCAAATCAATCGCTAAGCATCCCCTGACCATATTTTTCAGCTCATCAATAGTGTCACGCATCTTCTGTGATAGGGTGGTTGAAGGAAAAATCCTCCTGAGAGGATCAGAATCAGTGAAAGCAGAGTCAGACAGGCTCAGGGGATGAGGACTTGTGACAAAAAGTGCCAATCAAAACAGATAGCTGACCCATTAATGCATAGATGCTTCAAGAGGCATGCAGTACCCCTGAGGGGGCTATAGATGCAATAGAAGAAGGCAGAGAACTCAGCTGAGGACTATTAGACAAGCCATCTGGCATAACCTTCCTAGGGGGCCCGCAGAGAAGCCCACTTGGCCCACAGCAGCTAAAGAGCCAGCTACCCCTTAATCGCCAGTGCCCTTGCGTCTCTTATCAGCCACAATGAGGGGTCCCACACAGGTACTCACAGACCGCAGCAAGGATTAAATGAGAATCCCATCTGCAGTTACAATGTTCCAGGCACCCAGATGATACCATGTGTATTTGGATGGAACCGGACTGAAAATTCCATGCTCACAGCCGCTCCAAGTATCATCACAATATCAGATGGCTGCCAGACACTGCACCTGAGCGTGCTCTAGCTCAGGGATAAAGAAAAATGGCCACCACAGAAGGGTTTGCACCCGTGCTGTGGCAGATAGTGACACTAAAGATAGTCGAGGATGACAAGGACGCCTTTAGCACCTTCTTTTCTTCTTCGTACGTCTTTAGGGACTGGGTCACATTGTGCAGATCTAATACAACAGCAAAGTGGCAGATTGTGTGGATCTGCCACTTCCCTGGACCCGTCGTATAGCACCCTGCAGCTAACTCATTGCGTTGCACCACATGAGGAAGCAATGGACCAACAGTCCAGAAACGGAGAGGTAGCCATTGTGGCTGAATGCAGTTAGGAATAGTAGAGCCTCAAAATCATCATCAAAACAGCAACTAAACTACCAGAAATCTCCCTTAGTAAAAAGGAGACATCCATCACCTAAGGACACTAGCAAAAAAACTAAGGATTTCCTGGAAAGGAGTGGGTTATATGAGGGTCCTTACAGCTCTGGCAAGTGTCCAATCACCTGGCTTTATCTGAATATTACCCCAGTCATCTCTGAATTGCCTGTGTCCTGTACCATCAGGAAATAAAGGTTAACAAATTGACATTCATTCCCTTGTAGGCAAATCCAAACTTTCCTTATTTTCAAACAGTTTCAAATCTACAAATTTGAGTCACTTACAGTATGAAAACTCTAAAAGTCATACATCTTTATTACCCACTTTTGAAGGACTAATTTATTTTATCTTTGTAATTAATTTTCTATTCTAATTTATTTATAAAAGAGATTTATCTCTTTTTCTGCAGCCCCTGTTATCAATGAACAGGAATTCTCTACGAGTGTTCGTGTTCATTCATAACATGAGGACATGATATGTTTACTATAACTACCACTATGAATGAACTGGAGGGGATGTAGATCACTCCCATTCATTCATAATTGAGGCTATAGTTAACATACCAGGTCCTCAATTATGTACAAACACTCAGCGATCACTGAGTGTTTGTACCTTGCTCTCCTCTGACACATTGTCACAGGAGGTGGAGCGAGCGGTGTATGGAGGAGAGCTCAGCCTCATGTGCCAGCACGGCCTGTCTCCGCCCACACACCGCTCTGCCGGCTATCACAGTTTCTCTCCTCCCCGCTGGGACACAGAGCACCGCCCAGCGTGGAGGAAAGAAACCAGGGATGTGCCGCTGTATCGGCATGAAAATGACACTTTCGGCCGATATATCGGTGCATCCCTAATTATTTTCATAATCGATTAGTTGGCCGATGTATTTTTTCGATTAATCCGATAAAAAAATAAAATACCATCCTTAATTTAAAATAAAATACACAAATGGAGTGTTACAAACCTAAAGTCACAGAATAAAACTTCATGCACAATTTTTTGCAATTGCACTGCACTGGAACGCACGGTATTGCAGTACCGTGTGTTCAAGAGCGGGCAAGCACACTATGGGTGAAAGCCGCACTGGGGGTGCCATTGAAATGAATGAAGATGCAATGCACCTCCCACAGCAGAATTTGTCAGGCCAAAACTGAAAATGACTTTTTTTTCCCCCCAAGTTTTTATAATTTTTTTATTTTTTATAATGGTATTGTAAGCATATGGCGCTTGAATAGCTTCAACCAGGGAATGACAGCTGAATGTAAATGCAGCAGGTAGTTGGCTGGTGCAATAGTCGGCCTGCTATTGGCCATTTCGAATTGCAAAAGCCAGGGCTTGGAAAATTTTACCAGTCAAAAATGTCACCAGTTAGCATGACTGGACTATAGCCTTGCAATTTATGTTACCATTTCTTAGGGAGAGATAGAGCTTTCTTTTGGTGGTAAATAATCACCACTGGGGCTTTTATTTTTTACTATTTAATGAAAAAAGTACAATAAAAGTACCGTAAATTTCGACACACACATGGATCGCAGCTAATACAAGCGATCGCTTGAATATAAAGCTCCCGGCCGGCCGTTTAATTACAACAGCCGGCCAGGAAGCTACTCGTTGGGCTCCGGCGTCCTCTCATCAGAGTGGATTTTTCAAGCCCTGGCAATAGCAGGTTAGCTATTGCACCCGCCCACTGCTTGCTGTGCCCTCCTCCCCAGCATGAAGGAGAGAGCTAGGGGATCCAATCAACTAGATCAAACACATGCACCACGCTAATCAATAATCATAATGCGTGAGTAATAAAGTGCTAGATATCAAATAAATCACATATAAACCAATATAGTTCATAAATAATCAAATAAAATGTGTCTCTCATTATAATATCTCCATTAGAGATTAAGTGAAAATTAATATTATAAAGTCCATTAATAGTTGATGCCATTTTGTAAATGACCTCCCCTGAACTGGAAGCTTTCTAGTGACAGAGCACAGAGAGGAGAAGTTCTTGTTTGCACTTTGCCACTTAATTTGCATCAATTATTGGTGGATTTTATAATTATCAATTTACACATGATCTCTACTGGAGATATTATAATGAGACACCTTTTTATTATTATACTATTATGAGTCCTCAAAATTTCCACTCGCCCCCTCGCAATTGGCGAGTGAAAATTGCGTGGGGGCGAGTGGATACTCATCGAGGAGTGCCGCCGGCGGGACCAGAGATGGGACACTACCGCCGCGGCGATTGCTTACTTCACTTTTCATTACGATTATTGATTAGCACGGTGAATCTGTATGATGTAATTTATTTATTTAATTAGCACGGGAGCTTTTTTTAAAATCTTATTTGATATTTATTTATTACTTTGGAGACAGCTTCCATAGCGTAGACTTTCTTTATATTTATCAATCCAACCAACTAATCGATGACAATAGTTCCCATTTGATAAATACCAAGGGGGTTCTTGCCGCGTCAATAAACAAATCACCCAATATATAAGCTTTTAAATAGGTACAAGACTTTGAATTGTGGAATTTGGGGGAAGCCTTGAATATGTAAACAGATGATTCTTATGTATGCTGGGCTTGGGAATAATATATGGCATCTCTTAGTAAACACAAGTGCTTATGTTTAAATCTAATAGACCCAACCAATAGCACAACAGCCATCTACTTACAATATTGAAGAGAACCAAGTAAACATTTGTACAAAGCTTTGTGCTTGGACAACTTGGTAATGAATGCATGGTAACACAGCCACTGTGCTGATTCAAAGGGGAATGGCACAGCTGCATCCTTCCTTTTAAGAGCAAAGCCTGCAGATATAAAATAAATAAATAAAAACAGATATGCATACCTAAAACGTGTGGATCAAATAAAGATTAACAAAAATTATGCAAACAAAGTGATAAATGCTCATTAAAAAAAACCCTCATTGGGTGGCGTGGCTGAGATGTGAAGAGCGTTGGACGTGTTTGACTGAGCTCCATCCTCCCGCTTGTTGCATCCATCTCCATCCTGCTGAATACCAAAGTTTTGAGACTTACCTGTTTTCCACTGGGGTGCAGTGATTCCTGGGGGTCCCACGGATGCCATCCAAGTTGGGGAGACACCCGGCTGCACAGAAGCAACGATCCAAAAGGCCTAGCCGCGAGTACTGATTCCACCATCTTGTCTTCCCTGGCGCACCTGTGTCGGAGCTTCCTTCTTGTGGCATGGAGGAGCTTCAGTGAGCAGCTGCTGGGGAGTCACTGGAGGTGTCAGTGGGGCCTTGGGTTGCCCCCGCGAGTTCATCTGGGACAAAGACGATTCTGGAGGCCATTCAGAGTTGTAAGGTGACTTTTTCTACTAAAAGAGAGCAACTGGCAGTGGAGTATACACTTATTCGTCATGACTTGGACAAGATTAGAGAACACACTCACCAGAGATCCATGACCATATATCTCATTGGTCAACAAACATAATTGTGGTGAGTGTCTTTCATGGATGGGATAAACACTCTTCTGATTAAACAAATCCTCCTTTTCGTATTACTGTTGTCTTTCACTAGTGGCTTGTTCTAAAACCCTTAATCTTGCCATGGCTGTGGCATGCTCATTGTTTTTCCAAAACTTCCATTTCTGCTTTCTGGCGTGCAGCTTCAGCTTCCATTTCTGCTTTCTGGTGTGCAGCTTCAGCTTCCTTCTCCGGTTTCTGATGTGCAGCTTCAGCTTCCTTCTCAGCTTCTGCATCTGCACAGGCTTTAATGAGTTGTTGGCTGAGTGTAGAAGATCTTGATTGTAGGGATTTGGAGGATCTTGTGAAGTGTCTAGTGGATGCAGAGCGATGAGATCTGGATTCATGGAGCTGAGTGATTCTCACTTCTGCCCTTGTCTTTGTTTGTGCTACTAAGTGGTCTCTTTCATGATTGAGCTTGTCAAATCCCTTTAATTCTTCCCATGACCTTTCAGTGTTGTAACGCTTTAAGAGATCAGTATACAGGTATTCCTCACTTAACGACCGAGTTCCGCTCCTATGACCAGGTCGTTAAACGAATTGGTCGTTAAGTGAGGAACTCTGTGTTGCAGATGTACAGTACATAACAGTGTACTGTACATCGGGCAATAAAATACTTAACGGGACCCGCAGTGAAGAACGGAGGAACTAACTTCCGCCGGCGACACGTCGCACTGACGCTGACACGCAAGGTCTGAGGTCGATCGGAGGTCGGTCATAAGTGCGAGTGGTCGCAAAGTAGGTAAGTCGGTAAGCGAGGAATGTCTGTATTTAACACAGTCTTTGATAACTCTCATAAGCAACATTCAATTGCTTAATAGCGCCCTCTAGTTGCAATGCCTCATGAGCTGGTTGAGAGAGAGTAGACATGCATTTAACAGCATTAGACTATAAGTCATTGATATTAGACTGTAGTTCCTCCTTGTCAGCTTCATGGTTCTGTTGAACCTTCCAAGTTGGTTTTACTAAACGTTTTTCCCTTTTGTTTGGTTCAGGATTTAATTCCTGGTCTGAAAGGAGTTCTGAATCTGGCTGTGCATTAGTTTACCCAGATTGTATAGTGTTTTGCTGAAACATTTGTGCTAACAAGGAGAGAGTTAATGATACAGTCTAAAGGTGCCCATACACTGCACGATTCTCGTACGAGAATCGCGGGAAATCCCGCGATCGTACGAGAATTTTTGTATTTCGAGCATGTTGGAAAACCAGCCCAGAATCGTACGATTTTCGGCTGGTTTTTAACATGATCGAGAGATGACTGCCGAACGGGCCAGTGTGCGTACCCACACATTGCACGTTCAGCGTTGCAGTCATCGGAAGCCCGCCCCCTCGATGATCGCAAGTACGATCTGCCTGTCCAAGATAGGCAGATAGTACGTTTTTTAAAATTACTTTACAACCCTTGCAAGACAAAAGTCTTGCGAGGGTTGTAAAGTGTATGGGCACCTTTAGGGCAGCAGATAAATGTATCAATTTGCTCTGGCTGGTGCTCAGGTTTCCTAGGCAACCAATTGAAGCCAAGTTTAGTTTCACTTTCTTATAATATACACAAACAGAAAGCCATGTGTTAATGTATATAGAGGCACTGTATAAACTGTTTGTATGCAACGTATGAACTGTCGCTGCAGTCATACTGTCATGAAACAGATGAGTGCTATGCTGAGATTTGCTTGATGGCATATACAGGCTTGTGTAGTAATGGCTGCACTTTCTGTAAGCTGCTATTTTCCAGTGTCAATAGAACATCTCACTATGTATCCAGAGCTAGCAAGGATCCTTTAAAAGATGTTTGACTGGATCTTTATAACAATCTTCTGACTGGATCTTTCTGATAATCTTTTGACTGTTCTGCCTCTCCAGTTTAAGCATTGAAAGTGTGATCTCTATAACTTACAGTTGTGGCGAGATAGCAATAACCGACAATCTTAGCTGCATTGGCAGATAGTGACTCAATCCAATAGACACCTTGAAGATCATTTAGAAGTTTAATCCAAAACTGTGAGGATCGTGCAACAGTGAACATTGAATAGATCAAAAAATTATGATGTGATCCACTCAACACAATGACATGTGCAGATGATGCAAAAACTGGACCAAAAGAGAAAAAGAGTGGAGCTATCTATACAGAGGAAAACTGAGCTATGGGGAGGGGAGGAGAGAAACACCAGAGACAGATGGAACACATACAATATTTAAAGGCATATCATAATTGCATGTGAAACATGACAGTGACCATTTAATTCTATAGGGTCTTTGCTTTTAGAAAATATATACATTTTGGTTAAGTATTAAGTATTGGTTTAACTTAAGTATTTTTCAGGTCTAAAATGTGGATTATAAGGTGTGAAAGGAATTTAAAAAAAAAAAAGGCCTCGTCAGTGAAAGGGTTAAAATGTATTTCTACTTTTGCAGTTAAATTTGAGAAAACCCCATTAAATGTTTTTTAAGTGTTCCTATTCACACAACATACCTAAAACAATATTTCTAAGCTTATAGATGCATCTGTGCAGCAGGCCATTGCAAGCTTCTCTGTTTCCAAGTGACAGGTAACTTAGGCTGTCCCCATAGAAAGACTAGGGACAGCCTAAGTTTCTTCTCATTAATATACAATGATTTTAGAACTTTAATCTTATGTAAAACTGGGTACACATGGATAGATGTTTTTTGTTCAGCTTATGAGGTTGAATAATAAGAATATTTCAACAGATTTCTCCATCCACACTAACTGTATTCTGAGCATTTTCCAGCATATTCCCATGACAAAAGTCAATCAAATGATTGAGTTTTGTCGAGGAGATAGGGCAACCCACGGATCCAATGTCATTCGATTTCTGCTGAGGCAGCTGAAATTTGATCCGTGTGTATCCAGCTTTAGGACAGACAGCATTCAAATCTAGTTCACGCCTGATAATGATATCTGCCAGCAAAGTAGAGACAGGAATATTTATTTTAACATTAAAGTGATATTAAAGCCATCTTTTTTTTTCCCCCTTAAGTGGACCCTCCTTTGCTGGAGGCTGCTGCACAGCCCTGTGGCAGGCCATGCCCCTTCCATCTTTGATTGATGGCAGAAGGAGCCTATAGCAGACTTCTGAGGGACTGAGGGAGAAAAAAGGTGCTGGGCCGTTTTTATGCGAATGCAGAGAATCCATTAAGGTAAAAAACACCCAGAACCTTATACTACTTTAACTTGCTCAGTCCCCCTTGGATTCCAGAACAAAATTCAGTACAGAGAACATTTCTATCAAAATAGATCATGGATTGTGCAAGCAGCAATTTAAAAAAATTAAGTTATGCTATGTAAAAAAGAAACGTAAAAAAATTTAAATAGGTGTTATCCCAATTTGCTGCAAAAGTAGAAACACAGAGGGGAATTTGTCAAAACTGGAGCAGGCAGAATCTGTAGTTGCCCATGCAACCAACCAGCTTCTCTCTTTAATTTGCAAAGCTTACCTGAAACAACTGAGGAGAGAAGCTGATTGGATGTCATGGGCAGCTGCTCCGGATTCTGTCTGCTCCAGTTTTGATAAATCCCCCCCCTGTGATTCTCTTATTTCTATTTAAAGAAGAACTTCAGGAAAATGTTTTATTAACCCTTGCAGTGGGGCTACTCCTGCACTGCAAGGGTTAACTGCTCCTTTTTGGCTAGGTTCAAAAACCTCTGAACCAGTCTAAGGTCCCGTAAATCATCATGTCTATACACTGTGTGGGGAAGTTAACAAAAATGGAGCAGGACAGAATATGGAGCAGTTGTCCATGGCAACCAATAAGCTTCTTTCTTTCATTTTCAAAGCCTAACGAAACAAACTAAAGATAGAACCTGATTGGTTGCCGTGAACATCTGCCCCAGATTCTGTCTGCTCCAGTTTTGATGAATTCCCCTGTGTATATGCTGAGAAAGATTCTAATGCTGCAGCGGAGGAGGAGACAGGCAGGAGGTATCGCTGTGACAGCTGGTTGGCTTGGAGGTTCGGGTGAGTGCAACTTTGTTATTTTTGAACCAAGACAAAAAAACGAGCACTTAACCCTTGCAATGCGGGGGTATCCCCACTGCAAGGATTAAGCATGTTTTCTTTTAGTTCTTCTTTAACGTATAAACACTTGTTCTTTTTTTGCACATATCTACTGCTAGTAGATTACAAAAAATTAAAAAAAAAGTTACCAAAAAAGTAATTACTTACCTGTGTCTCCGCCGCTCTCTCCCATCCGAAGATCTGAAGATTCTCGAGTGACCGAGCAGGATGATGGGGTGGGTGCAAGCAGAGATTTTTGGCGGGGAGAAGGAGAGACAGAGTGGAGCTGAATAGACGGGAGTGTGCACGTCAGAAAGGCTCCGTGGGACAGGAAGAGACAGGAGTCTGCGGAGGATCAGAGACTGGCACTAGCGCTGGAGGGTTTGCTGAATACAAGTGGAAGAAGATGATCGGCTCAAGAGGTATCATTTAAGTTAAGTTAAGTCCTTAAAGCAGCATGGTGGGGGAGGAAAATATTTGTGACTTTAATCTATCCTTTCCTATTGGCATTCCCCTTCCTGCTCAAATGGAAATAACACCAAAACTCTAAAGACCTCTTGGAACTCCTCAGCCCTCTCAATCTTCCCTTTAAATCTAAATAAACATAGTTACATAGTTAGTCAGGTTGAAAAAAGACACAAGTCCATCTAATTCAACCTATAACCCATACAGAGAAGAAAAAAACCCCCCAAAAGGCACATTCATTTGAAAGTAGCAAACTACCTCTGTATATTATAGTTTAAGCATTCTTCTTGAATTGCTTTTAGCCTCTGACCCTGTTAACCATTTGTTGCTACTCCAGCCTCTCCTATCTTAAACTTTTAAAAATCTTTAATCTGGCCTTCTTCTGAATGTTAATCAGGTAGATGAAAACATACTTTTACATACAAATCAATATTATTGCATTTGCAGTTTTTTTGCAGCAAGAGATGCTGCTCCTTATTAATACAGAATCACCTTTCTTTTCTTCCATTTGTTAATATATGTATAACTTAATTAAATTATAATATAAAATATTGCAATTGCTGTACTGTACCTTTGTTCTTGGCTTTAAAAATGGTGTATAAACATGGGGCCATTTCAGAAATCACAGTAAGAAAAAAAGATGGATTATTTTTCACTCTTTGATTAAATGGCAGCTTTAAAACACACGCATGGAACCTAGGATTGGTAAAAATATGTTAGACTATCAATATGTAAATGGATGTATACCACTGATACCTTGGTGATATCTAGGTTAAAAACAAATAAAAACATTGCAAATCAAGTGATAATGTTCAAAATTTTATTTAACAAAAAACAAGCGAATTATGATCAAATTGCAGAGAATGCAGGGGTACACAGTATACAGTGGATAACAAATTTTTTTAATAATTAAGCACCCTTTTATTAGTACACAGGGTTCTAAGATTTTTTAGAACCCAGTGATGACATCACAGGGTAGAAGAAATGGCATCATTTCTCAAGGATTATTGTAGGTTACAAATTCCTACTGGGGCACCCTCTGTGGAAGAAGAGTGAGCATATGGCCTATATTTGCTTTGTGCCCAGCAAACAGCATTAAACTCAGCATGTGAGGGATGTAAAGCAAGCAATCCTTGCCTTACTAGGCATGTAAGCCGGCAAAAAATGTGTTTTGTTTATTTTCGGATGTGGGGAAGAGGCCCTTCTCCTCATCTGGTCCACCCTGGAAAAGCACCCTCCCAATGCCGAGGGCATGTGGCCTGGTATGGTGGAAGGAGGGCGTTCGCCCTTTTCCTGCCCTGATGCCTGGATTAAGGGTCTGGTATGTGATTTTAGGGGGGAACCCCACGTTTTTTTACGGCATTGGGGTCTCCCTTAAAATTCCTACCAAACCTAAAAGGGAACAGTTAAACACTTGTGTATTCTATGATAGCTGTCAGATTCTTTGTCAGCAAACCAGCATAAGTTGTTACAGACTAACACCTATCTCTCAGCTTCTTTCTTTCTTTTCATTTTGTAACAATATTTTGTTACTTTGCTGACATTCTTGACTATCTGTGTGAAGTTGGCACCCCATGTTTGTAAAACCTGAGTAAAAATTACACCATTCGTTTGTGCTGCAAAAACAAGCGTTTGTGCCAGTTCGTTTTTTGAGATATTGGACATTTCATTTATTTTCAAGCCCCGCCCACTTTGCACCCCATATTATTTTAAAAACAAGCACGCCATTAGTTTGTGCCACTTTGGTTTTGGAGATATTGCGCATTATAGTTGCTGAGCACCCCATGTTATTACATTTAAAAAACAAACACACCATAGTTTGTGCTGCCTTTGTGCCGCAAAAATAAAAGCCTGTGCCGGTTTGGTTTCGGAGATATTGTGCATTATATGTTACCAAACCAGAAGAAGCAAAAATGGGAGGGGAAGCGCCACAACCAGGCAAAAACCTACAGGTTTTTGGAAGTCTCCTTTCTGGAAAACTTAGAAGGGTTGGTATTGTTTTGGAATGCTGGTGTGGCGGATGGACGGGTTGATGAAGACTGGTCCTTCTCGCTTTGGCTGTTGGAGGTGATTGAAGAGGGGGTAAAAATAGTATTTTTGTACTCCGTAAAATCCTTTTCTCTCCGTTCATTGAAGGACACAGGGCAACAGATCGTAGATCCTGAATGGTAGGGTATATCGCCACCTGCAGGAGTAGGACGCTAGGCACATAACAAAAAGACAAGACAGCCTAGGGGCGGCCCCTGCTGGTGGCCCAACCCCTCACTTGCTGACAAGTCTCCAGTAAGTAACAAGCAGTTAGGAGTGTACACCCCATAAAAGAGGGCGGGACCTGTGTCCTTCAATGAACGGAGAGAAAAGGATTTTACGGTGAGTACAAAAATCCTATTTTCTCTCCCGTTCATTGAAGGACACAGGGCAACAGATCGTAGATCCTGAATGGTAGGGATGTCACCAAGCAGTACACACTGAGGGATGGGCAATAACAACCAACACCCAAAAGACACCTCAAAGAGCCGCCTGCAACACTTTGCACCCCAAACCAGCATCCCCCGATGCCAAAACACCCACCTTGTAAAATTTAACAAGGGTGTGAACAGAAGACCAAGTAATGGCCTTACAAACCTGAGAAACAGAGGCCCCATGGCGGAAGCCCAGGCAGCCCCAACAGCCCTAGTAGAATAGGCAGTGACAGGAAACGGAGGTTCATGCCCCTTAACGGCGTACGCCTGAACCACAACCGTACGAATCCACCTAGAGATGGTAGCCGCCGACGCGGCACGGCCCTTATGAGGGCCCCCCGTGAGCACAAACAGAGAGTTCGTCTCGTGGAAAGAAGCCGTAGCTTCCAAATAAACCCTGAGAGCGCGAACCACATCCAAACATTGGAGCGCACGCTCCTTCCTATGGACCGGCTTCAGACACAGGGAAGGTAAGACCATGTCCTCATTCAGATGGAATGCCGACACAACCTTCAACAGGAATGCCGGCCGAGGACGAAGAACCGCCTTGTCCCTATGCAAAACCAGCAACAGAGCTTTGCAGGACAAGGCAGCCAACTCAGACACCCGCCGAACGGAAGTGATGGCCACCAAAAAGGCCACTTTAAGCGGAATCTCCTGAAGAGGTTCAAACAGAGATTCCCTTAACACTGAAGGCGCGAGATTCAGATCCCACTGAGCCAAAGGCGAGTGGACAGGGGGAGCCATGAGTGTGACCCCCTGAACAAAAGTGCGAACCAGAGCATTAGACGCCAAAAGACGCTGGAAAAGCACCGCCAAGGCAGAGAGTTGGCCCTTCACAGCACTCAAGGCCAGCCCCCGAGCCACCCCGCGCTGCAAGAATTCCGCTGACGGAGAATAAACGCGGGGACAGGGCCCCAGCCTCACACTAGGCAAAACAGGCCCTCCACGTGCGATGGTAAATCTTACAAGAAACTGCTTTGCGCGCCCTAAGCATTGTGGATATGACCGCATCAGACAAACCCCGGTCCTTCAGGACCTGGCTCTCAACAGCCACGCCGTCAAAGCCAGCGACTGTGAAGAATGGAACACAGGTACCCGGGACATAAGACCGGGATGCAAAGGCAGCCGCCACGGTGCGTCCATCACCAGCTGAACCACGTCCGCGTACCACGCCCTCCGAGGCCAGTTCGGGGCCACGAGGGCGACGCCCTCAGTCGCGATCCGACGCAGAAGACGAGGCAACAGATATAGAGGGGGGAAGCATAAATCTCACCGTAATGACACCAAGGAGCCACCAGGGCATCCACCGCCTCCGCCCAGGGATCCAGAGCCCGGGCCACGAATCTGCCCACCTCCCGGTTGAACCGAGACGCCAGAAAATCCACCTCCAGCGTCCCCCAGTGAAGACAGAGCAGTTGAAAAACTTCCGGGTGCAGTGACCACTCTCCCGGTTCCACCGACTGTCGACTGAAGTAGTCGGCCTGCCAATTGACCACCCCCGATATGAAGACGGCCGAGAGGGCCAGAACCCGATTCCCCACCCAGGAGGAGTGCCGGACACCTCCCGACCTGCGGCCATGCATTTTGTGCCACCCTGGCGGTTGATGGACGCCACCGCGGTGGCGTTGTCCAACACATCCATCGACAAACAGGACTCCTCCGGCGATCAACGACCCTGCACGGTCAAGGCGCCCAGGACTCCACCCCAGCCCCAAGGCTGGCGACCGTGGTGACCACCGTCCAGAGCACAGGAAGGAAAGACTTCCCCCTGCACCAAGGCAGGACATTGAAGCCACCACCGTAGGGAGGCTCTCGCCACCCGAATTTCCCTGTCCAAGGATAGAGGGGACTTATCCCACCGTACCAGGATGTTCCTCTGCAGGGTCCCGGTGTGGTGCTGCGCTAAGGACACCGCCTTGAAGTAGGCCACCATGAGACCCATGACCTGCATGCAAAAACGAATGGGCGACCACCAGCGAGTGCGCAGCAGCCAGACTTTGGAATGCAATTTCAGGAGCTGGTCCCGAGGGAGGAAAAACCCCGGTCGCGTCCAGACCTAGGCCCAGATACTCCAGGCGTGGAGAAGGCACCAGGCAAGACTCCCGGAGGTCCAGGAGCCAACCGAACTCCTCCAAGGACGGCACCGTGACCCCCAGAGCCGTCACCAGAGAGCAGTGCGATCCCGCCCGCAGAAGCAGATCGTCCAGGTAGCCCACGAAACCCCCCCGACAAGGCAACAGCGCCAGAATTGAGGCAAGCACCTCGGTGAACACCCGCGGGGCTGACGCCAGCCCAAAAGGCAGTGCCACAAATTGAAAATGCTCCTCCCAACCGCGGAGGAGAAAGTCGCGTGTTGGAGGGGAAGAACCGCTTCCACGGACGGAACCGAAATTGGATCTTGTAGCCCGATGAAACCAGCTCCCGGACCCAAGGGTCGGAGACGTGGGCTAACCAAAAATCCGCATGACGAAGACGCCCCCCCCCCCCACCCTGGGGACCAGAGCTGGGGCGCGACCTTCATGCGGACTGGGGCTAACCGGCGGGCTAGGCAGACCTAGGTGTCACAAAAGCAGGAGAGACATTCTCCCCCACAAGACCCTGACGCAGCAGTTTCGCCCACTTAGTCAGTGTCTGAGAGACCAAAGCAGCAGCCAAGACCCGGCGCAGAAGTGCACCCGAAACGGAGTACAAGTCTGTGAAAACGCCTCAGCAATCCAATCGGCGCTGTTCTTAAAAGGACAGAGAGCCCTCCACCGAAATAAGCGTGGCCCTGTTCAAGCTGGAGACCAGAAGGTCCACCACATCGGAGAGGACCATTTAGACAAAAAAACCCTCCCCAAAGGGATAGCGAACCGAGAAACGCTCAGGAACCGCCAAAGACTCGGTAGGCCGCTTCCACTCCTTATAAATGAGGTCCTCAAGAAGGAGATGTAATGAAACACCTCGGAGGAACGCCGACTCTTGTGCTCCCCTAAACTGCACCAGTGGCAACGTGGAAGAACTGGAAGTATCTCCAATTTTAAAGGTCTCCCTGACAGCACGTACTTGACCGGAAACCAATTCCCGTTTCTGAACCATGAGCGCAGACGCCGACTCATCCCCACTGCCTGAATCCGGCTGTGAGGAATCACCAGGATCAGGACGAGGCGAAGCCGTGGGAAGCTCCCCTTCCTGCTCGGACTTCCCCGAGAGGGCAGGGGATGGCAAGGCACGCTTTTTAGTGGGCCTCTGCGTCAAGGCGCATTCGATGCACGTCACAAAACCATACATAGTAGAGGAGAAGACCTCCAGGGACAGCACACAGTACCCGTGGTACCGACCCCCCCCTCCCCCAGAGGCATGCACGTGCGACCGGTAAAGAAGCGCAGGTTTACAGGTCGCACACAGAGGGGACCCGGGGAATCCGCCAAACGCAGCCCACCGCCCTCGCATGGTAACGCAGAAGGTTCATCCCAGCGTTCCATGATCCGCCGACCCAGCACACTAACCGCACAGCTAGGAGTCCGAAACAGGGAGGGATAGAAACACCCCAGCACTCACGACCCCCAGCGATAATGCACCCAGCCACCAGCAGCGTCCGACTCCCCAAGTGTGAGGAGAGCTGCCCCCTGCGCCTATAGCCAGCAGTGTCTCGAGGCCGAAAGGAGGAACACCCCCTCCGTCCGAGCTGCGAGGGGACCAGGGCGGAAGGGAGAACACAAAAAGGGCACTTGCCCTTATTCAAGATGGCGGCTGCGGCGCCGGCTGGAGGCCGCAACGAGACCGGGGCCTCGACATGACATTAAAGTCTTCTACACTAGAGAGGCGCACTGTTTTTTCTGTTTCCTGTATGATAGACCTCAGACACCCGGCAGGGTGTGGAGGGTCCACTATTGAGCCAGAACGCCTGCTGTCTCCTGGGACCCTCCATAGCCTCCAGCCTGTGCCTCCCAACCACTCACCCAGGGACCGGACTCCCAAAGGACCCCCAGCTCCTTCCATCAACTCCAATACCACAACCGCAATTATTATTCTGTGCAGCTGCACACTTGTCATAGAGACTGTATGCCATTCTGGACTTCCATGTAAGGTCTTACTACTTGATGGGGAACTCATTTATAGCCTGTACTGCATTTGTGCTCTCTCTCTCTAACCTGTTACTCAGTAATTCCAAATTGAACTCTGGTGCTTAAGGGTAGGGCTTATGAAGGAATAACCCTCTCTGAACCGTATATCAGTTATTTTGAGGCTGTGATGCTTGAAACCCTAACTCTCCGTTAAGTTTGAGAGTGAAACCAGGGTTTCTGCCTGAGAAGCCTCCGCAGTTGCGATCCACAACCCCCCAAATCACTAGCAGGTGTGACAGGCCTCGGCCCCCTTCCCCCCCTCCCAAGGGCCTTCCCAGCTGGCCTTGAGCCCGCTGCGGAGGAAATGCACCCTGTGGGGAGGTCCGACAGGCCCGCGGCAGCCGACCCTGGCCCGCTGGGTGGAATCCTCCGGGTAGACCGCAAAGCCACCCCCGTTTGCCTCGATCAAAAGGACTTGGGCCCAGCCTCCCGTACGCCACATTTCCTGCTTAGTAATATGCTTAAATTCGGCAGCCGCATCTGATCTGAGGTCCGAGTCGGATGATGGCAGCCCTGATGGGTTATCTGCAGAGAGCTGTGCGGTCCTCGGTAAAAAGTGAATCGGTGGCGGGGGTGCCCGGGGTTTGGCCTTCAGGGGACGTAGGCATCCCCCTCTCTCGCCACCGGACCTGCCCTCCCTCTCTCACTCCCCTCAAGCGCCCCAGCCGCAACATACGTTAGAAGTGTTAATGAGCAATGTGTGCTGCAATTAACACTAATTGTCGCAGCTAGCTGCGTTCTTCAGCGACATGCGAGCCAAGTGATCCACCGCTTAGAGTCTTGCAATTTTTTTTCTCTTTAGGTCGTTAACGAGAGCCGTTGCGGGCCCCCCGAAGAGGAGGCCGGCATGGACAGGGAGGAGGGGGGCTCCCTAAGGTCTAAGGGCATCACAGACCTGTAATTGCTTGATCTCTTGTGGCTAAACGCCACTTGTCCCTCTAAGAAGTTGGACGCAGACTGCCGGGGTCACGTAACTAGTTAGCATGGAGGAGTCTCGTTTGTTATCGAAATTAACCAGACAAATCGCTCCACCAACTAAGAACGGCCATGCACCACCACCCACAGAATCGAGAAAGAGCTACGAATCTGTCAATCCTTTCCGTGAGCAAGCCAGGTGAGGTTCAGCAACTAGAACGCGCAATATCTCCAAAACCAAAGCGGCACAAATGTTTATTTTTGCGGCACAAATCAGCACAAACGAATGGGGTGAATCAAATTGAATGTCCAATATCTCAAAAAATGGACGGGCACAAACTAATGGTATATTTTTATTCAGGTTCGACAAACATGGGGTGCCAACTTCACACAACTTCTGGACTTGTATCCTGAATGAAAACAAAGTGCAGAGACACCCGAGAACTGTGGATGACAGATCCTCACTTGAGTTTCGTTCCGAATGAAATTCGTACGTATCCGAATTTCATTATCAAACATTTGGATATGTTTGGATTTGTTATTTCTGTTATTTGGCAATTTAGATGAATCTGAATGTCCCAATTTACATAAATTCATACGAATTTCAATTTGGAACTAAATGAAATCGCATGCCTTACATGCTTCATCCCAGTCCCAAAGAAGTATGTAGACTAAGCATTCTTGTTACTGACCACGCCATTGTTCTTAGTCACCAACTAGTTAGGTGGTAATATTAGAAAAGGAGAGCCCTGAAACGTGCACAAAGTGAGCAATGGCAGCTCCCACATTTCCCTAAGGCGGTGTTCACATTAACCATTTGAAGACCAGGGTGTTAAACCCCCTTCCTGACAAGGCCATTTTTCAGTATTCAGCACTGCAGGACTTTGACTGACATTTATTCAGTTGAAACGCTGTACTAAAATTAAATTTTATACCAATTTTTGGGGGACACAGAGCGTTCTTTTGATGGTGTTTGAATGTTTTACTATATAACAAAAAAAGTATTTAAAATTTTGAAAAAAACCCTGTTTCCATATAAATAGATTATGAAACATTTATTATGCCCCCAATTTTTGGTAAAATATAATAGACAGGGTCATGTCAGGTAAATAGACACCAAAAATGCCAAGCCTTAAAGTTGCTTGCGTCCGCAAAATAAAATAAAAAAAATGACCACACCCAAAATCGGCCATAGGCGACGCTTTAAACGCTCTTGTGCATGTGTATGTGGGGGCTGTGGACTTTAAAACAATTGTTGTGTTTTTTTCAAATTTTCTTTTATATGTGATTTGATTTTTTTTTATTCCTTAATTTTTATTCTTTACGCTTAACTTTATTGCGATCACATTGTAGTAGGTGCAGGTCTTGGAGACCCCTGATGTCTCTATAAAGAGGACCTGTTATGTGAATTGGCTATCACATAGGGCAGGGCTCAAAATGTCCACTCACCCCTCGCAATTGGTGACTGAAAATTGTGTGGGGGCAAGTGGAAATTAAGGGGAGGGGACTGCCGCCGATTCAGCAGCGGCGATCACCGTGTCAGTTCTCTCTCGTTATCCTTGGCCGCTACAGAGCACCGAGGAGAAGAATCAGTTCGGTTGTATTCTCTTACACCAGCGGCTCCTCCGGCCACATGCAGCTTCCTCCGCCCTCAGCTGCCATAGGCTGGGAGGAAGGCTGCAGAAATACCATTGGCATACTGGCAGGACAGCACGGGAGAGGCAGGACAGGAGAGAGGCTTCACCTCTCGGACATGGAGGATACATTGCCCCCCACCAGGAGAGGAAGAGGGCACCTGAGTCACATCAGCTATGTGCACTGTAAGTCCCTGTTGTTTCTGCCTTACACCGCTGACCTCTGTGCGTTACATTACTGACCACAATACTGTGCGTTACATTACTGACCTCTGTACTGTGTGTTACATTACTATCCTCTGTACTGCACTTCATACTGCTGACTTCTGTACTGTGCGTTACATTACTGACCTCTGTACTGGTGACTTCTGCATTGTGCGTCATACTGCTGACCTCTGTACTGCTGTACTGAGTGTCATACCGTTGGCATCGGTACTCTCCTTCACACCACTGACCTCTGTACATTTCTGCAGCACGGGATCTGAAGGGAGGCTTAACAAGGCTTCACCTTGGCACATGCGAGGCAACATCGCTGCACCTCCCAACCATCACCCCAGGAGAGGAAGAGAGCACCCGAATCAGATCAACTGTGCACTGTAAGTCCGTTTTTTCTGCATTACACCGCTGGCCTCTCTACTGTGCGCCACACCGCAGGCCTCTGTACTCTGCGCCACACCGCTGGCCTCTGTACTCTGCGCCACACTGCTGGCCTCTGTACTCTGCGTCACACCGCTGGCCTCTGTACTCTGCGTCACACCGCGGACCTGGCGGAGTTAAGGCTGGGGCAGAATAGAGATTAGGTGGGGCCTGGCTAGTAACTCAGGACTTGAAATTTTTTGAGCCCTGACATAGGAGATTTCTTAGCCTCCCATGTGATATTAATAAAGTTAAGTGTAAAAAAAATAAAGAAGCTTAAAAAAAGTCACAAATACATTTTTTTAAAATAAACATCATTTTTTTTAAAAGTCCCCCGCCCTCCCCCATACACACGGAAACATGCGTCGGGTGCGCCTACATGCGGAAACGACGATTCCGTCTTTTGTGCTGCACGTTACATATCGCCGCGAACGTCAGAGTGGGAGCAATAATTTTAGGGCCATTAATTATTGAGAACACTAAACTGATGAGCGGTAAAAACTTCTAAAGCGTCGCCTATGGCCAATTTTTAATGTGGTCGCTTTCTGCGATTTCGCGGGCGCACAAAATTTTACTGCTTGACACGTTTGGCGTCTATTCACCCAAAATGACCACGTATTTAATATTTTACCAAAAAATTGGGATGATAATAAATGTTTCATAACATGTCATAGGGAAACAGGTTTTTTTTTTTTCAAATTTAGGGTACTTTTTTGTTATATAGTAAAAAATAAAAACCCCAGTGGTGATTAATTACCACTAAAAGAAAGCTCTATCTGTCCCCCAAAAATGGTATAAAATTTGTTTCAGTACAGCGTTGCATGACTGAATAAACGTTAGTCAAAGTACTGCAGTGCTGAATACTGAAAAATGGCCTGGCCAGGAAGGGGGTTTAACACCCTAGGCTTCAAGTGGTTAAAGGGTTATTAAACCCTCAACATGATTTTGCATACATCTACTGCTAGCAAGCAGTAGATATATGCAAAAACTGTCAAAAAACACATGATAATATAGCAAAGTAGAATGGCAACCAATAATCATGGATTGCTGAGATTTGTAGCCCTCTATAGCCGGTTGCCATTCTCTATTGCACCGTTCACCAGGGCTGTGTGCGACATCTTGACCGGGCTGAGTTTGGGTGTCACCAGGGTTGTACTGTCTGGTGCCAGGCTCTTCAGGGCTGCGATCGAGTCTCATCAGGGCTGAATGTGCGGCTCTTCATATCTGTACTGGCGGGTGCAGGGCTCTCCAGTGCTGTGCAGCAGGTGTGGGGCTGTCCAGTGCTGCGGCGGTCTCGGGAAGGAGTAGGAGATGTGTGGCCGGACCAGCACTGCCAAGGACAGCTACTGTGAGGTCTCCATCAAGCGCAGGAACTCAGGCTGCCGAACTTGTTTAAAAATTTAATTGTTTAAAAACGTAATGCGTTTAGTATCGGGGCATTTTCATGAGTACAAGTACTAGGTGAAAATGTTTGTTTCATGTTACACCCATATTTAGATTTTGACATGAAACATGGTTACATTCTCATCCCCCCACCCGCCCCTTCACTTACCTGAATCGTGGGGTTCTGCTAACCCCAGGCTACCACTTTTTTTTTTTTCTTATTCAGCATGGTTGTGCAGGTCTCCAACCACACAGTCAAGTCAGCCATTCACATAATCTGTGAATGGAGAGACTACACGTCCCATCTGTCACCATGGAAGAGGGACATCGCTGCACTTTTAGTCAGTTCATACTTTCTCTGGTCCTGTAGCCAAAAGTCCAGACAGACAGTGGCTATGAGAAACAGTCTGAAGGCGTCAGAACATTGCACTTACGAATTACTGATCATGGTGGCAATGCTTTGCAGGTTCAAATGCAAAAAAATTATAATGTATTCATTTTTTTTTCTTTTCACACAAAAACAAACACAAAAAGGAAAATTATGCGGTGAGTGAAAGACTCATACCCATAATTCAAGCTGACCTGTGATGCTGTATGCCTTCCTAAATGAGCAGAATATAACTAGATATTTCTATTTTATAAGGAATAAAAAAACAGAGAATGTTGATCTCAAATTGCCTTATGGAATCAGGCAACCATGCTTTAAAAGTGTGTTTTTGCCTTCCTCTGGATCAACTGTTCTGTTTATGGAGGTTTTTCTATAGGTTTAACTTTATGGAATTTATACTTTTCAACCTATGTAATTAGCTATGGGGTTTCTGCCTGGTTTGTGTTGCATTCAACGCAAACACACACAAAAAAAATCTGCTGTATTGGTCCATGTAAAGGTTGGTCCTCTTTCTGGTATAAAACATGTTGCCAAGCATAAGCCTGGTATCTTGGGGAACCAATCCCAGAATGATCCTGCTGTTAACCACTTCTAGCGGTACACGTAAATATACGTCATCCGCTAGAAAAGCTTATACCAAGAACATGGCTGATGCATCGTTTTAAAAAGCCGGCGATTGCTGTTGCTGTACAAGCGATCCGGCATCTGTACAGGCGCCAGATCGTTTGTACAGTGCGGCGCTGTGTTCCCCCCCCCCCCCCCCC
>NW_017307577.1:57176-59975 GCF_000935625.1 Nanorana parkeri
TCTCTGATCCCGTTGGCTTCCCCGGGCTCTGCTATTCCAAGTGCGTGCCCGGGACCGGCACAGCGGGTCTCCACTGACAGATCGGAGGGAGATCAGTAGACTGACCTCTCCTCCGATCACTGGACCCGGAAGTTATGTCTATTACATCACTTCCGGTGTCACTGTGCACATTCTCCGGCTCTTGGAGCCAGGAGAAGAAGCTGGTGAAGCAGATCTCCGCTTCATCAGCTTCCTCTGGGTCCCATAAAGAGGACCTGTCATGTCCTATTTGCTATTACATAGGGGGCTTGTTAGCCCCCTATGTAATCGCAATAAAGTTGGGTGTAAAAAAAAATTAAAAACAAAAAAGTACCCCCAATTTTTTTAAACGTCCCCCACACATACTACACAAACGCGTCGGATGCACCTACATGCAAAAACGAAAATTGTGCCACGCATTTTGAGAGCAATAATTCCAGGTCCATCAATCACTGTTAACACTAACCGATGAGCAGTAAAAGCTTTTAAAACGTTGTCTATGGGAAATTTGGGGTATTGTAGTTTTTTTTGCGGTTTCATGGGCTTCACACAATTTTAAGGCTTGACATGTTTGGTATCTAGTTACCCAGGGTGACCCCATCTTTTATACTTTGGGTATTATATTCTGTTTCTGCACTAAATTTGATTTTGGTGTATTTTATCCTAAAAATACTGGTTTAATGAACATTTGTGCAAATACTGTGTGACATAAAAATTGCCACTAGCATTTTTTTTATTCTACAGGGCCTCTGCAGAAGATATATAATTGTTGGGGGTTTAAGCTGTTTTCTAGCCAAAAAATAATATTTTATCGTGTGTGCAAATAAGAAAATTGCTCCGGACAGCAAGTGATTAAAATGCCAGGCACGGAGTGAAAACACCCTAGGATTCTAAGATGAAACATAAAGAGGGCAGCACTGGTGCAGAGATCAGACTTTGACCATAGAAATATTTATGACCACAATACTGCCACAGGGTATATGGAAAGCAGATACCCCTTTAAAAGTGACAATGGTGCTTAGAGTAAACTACTAAATCAAACACATTTTCCAGGGAAACCTTAAATTTTGTTACAAGCTCTGCTTTGAGTTTTCTTTGTGTACTGCAAACACCTCTCATCTATGTAAAGAAATTAAGGGATAGGGCGTTTTGTAGTCTAAACATACTTTTCTTGGGTGGCAAGAGTGGTTCCCCTAAGACAGGAATTGCGTTACTGAAAAAGGCGAAAAAGGGAAACAAACCTGAAGGAAATTAATGCATCCACCACATTTAAGGGCCAGTAAAAAAAAATCAAATTTTTGGCACAAAGCATAGTGAAGTATTCACGATAAAATAAAATAAATTAAAAAGGTTTTCTCTTAAAGTATATCTAAACACAAGGGCAAAAAATTATATTTAGTACTCACTTTAAAACCCTTTTCTCTGCATTCATTAAAGAACACAGTGGAGATCTTAAATCTGTGAACCATAGGGACATCTCAAAGCAGTATCTACTGAGGGGTGGGAAACAAGGCAGAATAGTAGAATACCTTCTGTACAACGCCCAAGCGGCAAACAGAACATGAAGGGCCTGTTCACACGACATCCGTTTTCTGTGCTGACCTGATCCGTACGCTCCTGCACTAAAAATGCATCCCAATGTATCCCTATGTGTTTTTTTTGGGCCACAGTTCTCATGTGCGCAGTCTGTTCAGGTTACGACAGAAAAAATACTGCATGTCACATTTTGTACGGTCAGGAAACAGTCCGGAAATGCAAAACGCGTCAAAAACGCACTGCACTGCAGCTAACATACTGACAGGCTCACTCAAAAATGTTTTTTTTAAACTGGAACGCATCAAAAACGCGGCAAAACACATAGATCTGGCAGCGGCGAGCGCAAGGTGGGGAGGAGGTGGGGAGGAGGTGCGGAGCACAGTGTGTGGAGCTGTGAACGTGGCCAACTGATCGGAAGCCGATTAATTAAAAAGTTGACAACTTTTTCAATAATCGATTATAATCGATTATGTCGATTAGTTGTTGCAGCCCTAGTGAACAGGCTTGAAGACATGAAAAGGTCCCCAGACTGAGGAACGTGTAAAAGCTGGATCCACTTGGACTGTGGCCCTAAAATGTCAGTAGCCTCAACAAAGGAGCTCAGAGAAAGATACTTCCAAGAGGTGCAGTGGCTGCGAAGGAACCTCCAAGCACAACCCATACAGAAAACAGAAACAAATCTACTGAGGTACTGGAGCTGGACAGAGGGACAAGGAGGGACAAGGGAATCAAGTCTCGTGCCGGCCAACAAAACACGGAATTCCTGCATAGGGCCAGAAAGGGTACTGTAAAGAACAAGGCCAACTCCTCAGAAAACATACCTCACGGAGGTGAAAGTAAACAGGAAAGCAAGCCAGTGAGACAGAAGGTAAAATTGAATATACCCAAACAGATTAAAAAAGAAGATTAAGAACCAACTCATCTCAGTCACAGTAGATTGTACAGCAGAGGCTACATAAGTCACACCCTCCACAAAAATCTCAATCAAGGAATGGAAGGCTAGCAGTCCTAGAACAACATCACAAACCCTGGAACGTAGCCCTGATGGTACATGGGTTCTAAGAAGACAAAGACCCGACTCAAACAGACCAGGAGAAATGGTGATTTTTACTGGAGACACCCTAACATACACGGCACAGGTAACACTAACGTAGAGAGGAACAAGCAACCCAAGAACTGCTACACAGCCATGCCATTAAGTCAATGACCACGAAGTAGGAATGGAAACGATCCACAGAACTTAAG
>NW_017307577.1:60056-63335 GCF_000935625.1 Nanorana parkeri
CCATTCATTCCGATTCTGATCTGCTCTCTGATCAGTGGGACAGGAGCACTATACTCACAGTACCACCTATCTCAGCTGTCAAAAGTAAGGCTATACAGAAGATCAAGCACAATGCTGTGGTCGATCTTCTGTATTGAAGGGCAGGCTCCATAACGAGAACCTGTCACCTCCAAACGCTATCACATGGGGGGGGGGGGGGGAGCTGCAGCGGCCGGAGGAGACAGAGGGAACGCTGACAGGTGCGATCAGAGCCGCCTCTCTGAGTGCCCACCTCGTGGAGCTGAAGCTTCAGCAGTCGGGAGGAGAGAGAGGGAATCGCTCAACGTTGTGATCAGAGCAGTATTAAAGAGCCCCCCCTCCCAGTCCACATCTTTTGGACATTTTTAATCTGCAAGCACTTAATCTCTCCCCTCTTGGCCGCTGCAGCAATGCTGCACACCGGCCCGTTCGGCAGTTGTCGAACAAGCAGGTTACTAACCCACAGAGAATCGTTTTCCAGCCTGCTTGTTCGACGGAAGACGTGCAGTAGAAACGGTCGCACACCTTCCATACACTTTGCGATTATCGTACGATCGCGGAATTTTCCGCGATTCTCGTACGATAATAGTACAGTGTATGGGCACCTTTACAGACATCCCCCCGAACAAGTGAACAGGTGCATCTCAATTTCCATACACAGGCTAAAGAAGACTTGACAACAGGTTTGGAGGATACAGAGGCTCAGGGTTGTAACAAAGTTGACTCCTGACTAAAGTACACCATTGTGAGATGAAGCTCAAAGTAACAGAGGCATCTCTTCCCATATGTCCAGAGGGAATGAGGAGAAAAGTCCTCCCAGCTTAAGACACGGGCTACTCTGCTGGGGCAGAAATGGGCTCTTACCCATGCAGATATCCTTAACGCGGGTGTCCAAGGTACCAACGAAAAAATTCTGTCCATCAAATGACATGTGCAGTCAAACACGTATACATGTCTGCTCCACCTCCCAACACATTAACCAAGGAGTACTCAGCATATCCTCTTATAAAAGATTGTATGGGACATAAGAGCAGAAAAATCCCCCACTAACCCACTCTGTGATAGGGTAGGGCAGCCGCCATGTGCTTTCAGCACCTCATTGATGACCTGATGTACCCTCTCTAAGCACTGCACCACCGCAGTGTTGCTTAAAATAAGAGGAATGTAAATGGAGGCTGCAGGAGTCTAGTCCATTCCACAAATGTTTGACAGACTAGCATCACGGCCATGCCAGGGAAAAAGGCAAGGTCGGCCACAGAAAAACAAAGTTTAAGAGGAATCCTACCAATTCCTAACAAGTGCAGTACATTTCTGAACAACGACTCGTCAAAAGGGAGAGGACTGCGAAACATGCTAGTTGAAAACATTTTACAGGAATCTACCAGACACCACCCACCTATGGCTCAGAAATTCAAGCTCTCCACTGTATCATTTAATGAACAGAAGAGAAATGTAAGGTTAGTGTCATAATAAGGACAGATGACCGATAATAGTTTGTATTTTGTATAGGGCTGCGGAAATTAACGATTAATCGTAAATTTTTTTGATCGATCAAAGTTCTTTGTGATCAATTATAAAGTTCTTTGGCTCCGTACTCACCTCTCCGCCGGCTTCCGGGTCTTCCGTCGGAGATCCGGTGACGTCACCGGACTCCTCCCCCCTTCCACAAGTGGCTCTGTCGGCTAACGAAGGGAAGGGGGGAGGAGTCCGAATAACGTGCTGGATTAGTGTGACCCTAGTTCATTTTACTACTTTATTGCTGTGATGTATGTGTATAGGCCAATGTAGTTGGATGTGTATGTGCGTTATAATTAATCGAAATTAATCGATTAAAAAAAAATTCGATTAATCAAACAGGAAATTTTTAATCATTACCAGCCCTAATTTTCTAATGTACTTTTGTCTTAAGAATTTATATAAAATTTGTGCAAGACAATACTTTCAAAAGAAAGCCTGTTTGACCCTAAAATTACAAATGTGTTACTTGGTATCATACGCAAAGACAAAGCTATAGCTGTATCAATAAGTCTACAGTTAAATTGCAAAAGATTCTCTGGTCTATAAAGGTTATAAAAAGGTATGGGAACTAAAGCAGTTAAGCAGGAGAACTGTAGTCTTTAAAACGAATACAAAATGATTGGATTAGAGATTAGGTATCTATACTATAAAATGCCTTTTTTTGACAAAAGAGGGGAAAGATTACAACTTGCTTGCGGTCCATATCTAGACTGGGTTAATCTCTCCTTACTTCTTGTCCTGGTGCTCGCACAGGAGGTAAGGGAAATCTTAATAATAATTCCTCCATATGATAAAAAAGGTATTGCTGCCTGTGTCCTGTTGACAGGGACACATGTAGCAAAAAAAAAAATATTATTAATATTATTAAATAGCTATACCCATTGTGCACATTATTACTGCCAAAATAGCCAAGTTCATGGTATGTTTTTCATTTGTGTGCAAACCTGACATCATCTATGCTGCCAAACATTTATTTCAAATACAGTAGCAAAATAGAAAATCATTGAATAATTAGTATGTTTGTGTTAAGTAAAGGATAACCATTTGATTTCTACATACCTGTAAGCCTGGATTAATAATATCTTGTAAACATTGATGCACACAGTTCGAAGGCTGTTTATCTACAGTTTAATACAAATATTAGTTTGTGAGATTGTACAATACCAGAAATGTGTTTTGCTCTTTATTGTTTATATTACATTTCTAAAGACAGACTTACTTCAAGGTCAAGGATGAGACTGTGACATTTAAGTTGAAGAACTTTTATAAGTTTATTTTTCAAAGCACTGCCTCTTGCCTTGTAATAGCAAAATGTTAGACTGGATCGAATTGAAGTGCAAGAATATCTGTAGGAATAATTAAACATGTGTAAGCCATTATATAGACAAACTAAATAATAATTTTTATAAAAAAGGATTTTACATCAGAAAATGATATGGCTAAAAATGAAACAATACGCCTTGCAGCAGGAGGGAGTAGTTTCATAAAAAACTTAATGACATATACGTAGGCCCTCATATTCCTGTATATCAGGTTGGTTTGTTAAAAGGATATCAAACACTTCAAATACAACGACCGGATGGCTGCTTCTTGGATGTGGGTGACCCACATTACCCACATTAAACGTACTTCCCAACTTCCTGCTAGAGATGGCTGTTACATACAAATGCTCAGGCAGCTATAGAGCCACCCAATTAATTGTATTCTGTGGGCAAGTGTGCACCCTCTTCCCCCCAACCCCCC
>NW_017307577.1:63448-72309 GCF_000935625.1 Nanorana parkeri
ACAGTGTCCCCCCCCTTCCCCCCCCCCCCCCCCCCCCCCAAGCACACACCACCGACAGCTATCTCGGGCTCCACTGTCCTCTGTGCTGGCCCGGGATCAGCACAACAGGTCTCTGTGGCTGGATCGTACGTAGATCAGCACACTTTCAGTGGCTGATCTCCCCTCTGATCGCTGAATGTGGAAGAGAAAAGAGAAAAAGCCAGAGAAAAAGCTGATGAAGCACATCTCTGCTTCATCAGCTTCTTTCTGAGCACATCTCTGCCTCATCAGCCTGTTTGGGGTCCCAAGGTGATATTAGGTGTCTAATATAGGGGTGTCCATAAAGAGGACCTGTCACGATATGCCCCCTTTGTGATGGCAATAAAGTTAAGTGTAAAAAAAAAAAAGTGATATATAATAAAAAATTGTTTTTAAAGTCCCCTGCCCCACACATATAAAACACAAACATGTGTCGAGTGCGCCTACGTGCCAAAACGACTATGCATGTTACATATCACTGTGAATGTCAGAGTGCAATTCTAGGGCCATCAATCACTGAGAATACTAAATTGATGAGCGGCAAAAGCTTTTAAAGCGTCGCCTATGGCCAATTTTGGGTATGGTAGTTTTTTTGCGGTTATGCGGGTGCATGCAATTTTAAGTCTCAACATGTTTGATATCCATTTACTCGACATAACCCCATCTTTTGTATTTTACCAAAAAATTGGCTAATACATGTTTCATAATATAACATAGGGAAAGCAGTTTTATTTCCCAACATTTTCAGCACTTTTTTCTTTATATAGTAAAAAATAAAAAAAAAACAGTGGTGCTTAAATACCACCAAAATAAAGCTCCAAAGTCCCCCCAAAAATATAAAATTAATTCGGTATGGCACTGCATCTTCAAATGGTTAAGAAGAAGCATAGTACTGCAAAAGCCACTTTTAGTAGTTACTAAAGGGAAACTTTTAATGATTCACTACAAGGCTTTTATTGAAGATTCATAAAACATGCACATTTCATGAACTTCATATACAAAGCTTATTCTTAATGGTCTTTATCACTGGCCCTAAGTAAATAAAATATTCTAATTTACCTCTTCACAATATAAAGAAAATTAGAAAAGTAACTAGTATCAGCATTGTTTTTTTTTTTTTAACCACTTAAGGTCCCTTACACAGGCGCTCTGATTACCACAGGATTCATGCACAGATCCCCTGCTGATCAGAGGAGTAAAGAACGGATGCCACTTCTGTGTCATCCATTCAGTTTCTTCCTCCATAGCAAGATGGAGGAAAAAACTGAGCTGTACGGACCCACCTTAGGTCCAACCACTTTCATTTTTGCCGGTGTTGCTGCCACCAGGGATGCGTTTCGGGGAAATCTCTTCCCTTTCAGGCTGATGAAAGGGGAAGAGATTTCCCTGAAATGGGTACCTGGTTACAGCAGCACCGTGAGACGCGTAGCACCGGAAGGAACAGAAGTGGCCGGGATTGGAGAAAGACTGAAACTGTCAGCAGCTCAGGAACTGTGTGTTCACACAAGCCTGCTCTATGGCCTCAGCATCCTTGATCTCTCCACAGGGGCTTATCCCGATAAGGAGCCCCAGAAGGCTTGGATACTTTCCACACGAGCTACACACTTGTGAATGCATTTAATTTTATTCATAAACTTTTATTAAAGTCTAATTTGCTAGACTATGCCGGTGTGCTTCTGTACTTTTGTCTTCTATATCCTGAGATTGCCCTTCCTCTGTTATTCAGAGGATGCAAGGCTGGATGTTGTGGCTTCATTAGGCTGAGACTGTGGCATCATTTTTATTTTCTTGCACAGCTGGACACATGATATACTGTTTGGAATGAGCTATTTGTAATATACACTGCTATTTATGCACGACCTGATATCCGCATTTGTGGATTTTGTTTTCACATATGTATAATAACCCCTTCTTGCACCTGACATTTGTGACAGGCTGGAGAGTTAGGTTTACTCATTTTAAACATCAAGTACTAGAAATGTAGTTGCATTATTTAACTTTAAACAAAGTAAAAAAAGATATAAAGCATAAAAGCATGCTTCTGTAAAAAAAAAAAAGTAATACATTATGATACGCCTGTATTACCGAGAATAATCACTGAAAACTTCCAAAGTCTTTGTATCAAGCAGTAAGCCACACCACGAGAATAAAGTGTGAGCTGGTAAGCACTGTACTTCTGAACACCCTGGAATATCTTCAATAGGAAAATTCACCATGGTCTTATACTGGCTTATGGAGCACCCATATTCAGGAATTCCTTCTGCTAGAATTCTGAAATAAGTTTGGAAACATGATAGATTAATGCATACAATTTGATTTACTACAGCTATATTCCATTTATCAATCAGAGAATCACATTTATATGAATTGTATATATATAGAAACTATGCCGATAGTAATATGAAAGAATATTAAAGACCCTACATTAAATTTAGATTGGTTTATAGTTGATGGGAAAGACAAAAAAACCAGATACCAGCAGACACAACATTCTGCAACTTAAAGTGCACATACTATAACAACATTTGAATCTGTTGCTTATTGAGTTTAGTTTCATGTGCTTTACAGGCAATATGGTTTCATTATTTTATCTGTATACAGGCAGTCCCCGGGTTAGGAATGTCCGACTTACGGGCAATCCGTACTTAGGAACCGGGGTCCACAGTTCTCCTAAATGTACCGGCAGCCGCCTGTACATTAAAGCTCCCCCGTCCGGCCGCTGCTCCTCTGTCCTGCTCCACTGCCTCCTCTTCATCTGCAGGCTGGGAGCCATACCCAGCCGAAAAAAGTTTATAAAATAAAATTAAAAATAGAAAAAAACTTTCTTCATGCGTTTTAAATTAAAAAAATAATTTTAAATAAATTTAGTTTTATTATAATCTTCTGAACAACAGGAACAGACAGCAAAACAAACGTGACCCTTCCCTATGCTATCCAAAACGAAAAAGTTTTTTTTGGCTGGAGTCACACTTAAAAAATTTACCTGTTCCAACTTGCATACAAATTCAGCTTAAGTACAAACCTACAGTTCCTATCTTGTAGGTAACCCTGGGACTGCCTGTACTTTGTTAACCAATGTATATGGATAAGTAAGAGACTAGCTAGCCTCAGATTAACCTACAGAGCTTTAAATTCCTGAAAAATCACCTTTGCAGCACACTATATGCTAATTGGCTAGTAGTAGATAGACACATTCAATTAGAGTTGTTTGTAATGCTAAAATTATGTTTTTCTATTCTAAATTAATAGTTTATGCTTACTCATACAAAACACTTCCCTTTATTTACCATTTCTTTATATACATTATGGTTAAACTTTTGGCAAATCTTTTGCTGAGAACTTATTCAATTGTAGCAGTCTATCATATCTTCTTTTTATGTATTGTTATTTTAAGTTGGGCTACTTTTCCATGTAATTTTTTTTTATCTCTGTGTGTCAGGACTATACCTCAGCATTTTTCTCACCACAGGGATAACCAATGTCACCTTAACCAGTTGACATCCGCGGTGTTAAACCCCCGTCCCACCCAGGCCATTTTTCAGTATTCAGCGCTGCGGTACTTAGACATTTATTCCGTCATGCAATGCTGTACTGCAATGAATTTTATACCCTTTTTTGGGGACAGATAGAGCTTTCTTTTGGTGGTATTTATTCACCACTACGGGTTTTATTTTTATTACTATATTAAGGAAAAATTACCGAAATAAAAAAAAAAACTGTTTCCCCTATATTAAATGATAAAACATTATTACCCAATTTTTTGGTAAAATATAAAAGACGGGGTCACGTCGGGTAAAAAGACACCAAACATGTCAAGCCTTAAAATTGCGTGCGCGAAACCTCAAAAAAACGATAATACCCAAAATTGGCCATAGGCGACGCTTTAAAAGCTGTTACCGCTCATCAGTTTAGTGTTATCAGTGATTGATGGCCCTAATACAGGATTTTAAAAAATGAACACTGCAAGGGTTACCTGCTCGTTCTGTCTAGGGGGGGAAATAAAGAAGAAATTCTCATCCGGTCCCCAAAGCCTCCTCTCCCCGGGCTCCAGTATTCTAAGGACTCATGACGTTATCACATCTAATGCAGGTCCATTAGACACGAGGATGCCAAGGTACAATACCACAGCTGGAGCAAAGGGGAAGAGAGTCAAACAGTCCTGGGGGGATCGAGGATCGGGTGAGTATTTCTATTTTATTTTCACCCCTACACCAAAACAAGCCCCACTGCAAGGGTTAATTTTGTAAAATCCTAGAGTTTTTCTTTAAAAAATGCAAGTTAAATTGGCTTAGGGCTTGGCTTCTTAAGGGTTAAAGTTTCTACTTGGCTTCTTCTTTGTAACGTTAGGAGGGAATGTGAGGGGTTTGCATTGTATGTTAAAGTTAATGAGAGAAACAATCCACAAATTTCAGTCCTAAGTCTTTCTATAAGGATCCCTTAAGACTCACCTCTTCAGGGAAGCCTATCCCACCTCAACCTAACCACTGAACAATCACTGTCTCAAACAATTCATCCTCACACAGCTACCATCCCTTGTATCACTTGCCCCTACCTTTTAGATTGTAAACTCTCACGGGCAGGGCCCTCCTTACCATCTTGTCTTGTTTTGTAATATCCTCCTTATATTGTAAAGCACTGCAAAAACTGTTGGCGCTATATAAATCCTGTATAATAATAATCACTGTGAGGGTGCTCAAAGAAAACAAAACTGGATCCAGCCATGTTGCCTGCTGCAACAAAACATCTAAAAAGTAAGACATTTTTTAAGTATTTTTTTTTGTTATGCTGTGTGAATGGGAACATAAACATATAGAGGGGTTTTCTCAAATTTGACTGCAAAAGTGGAAATACACTTTAATCCAACTGCCATGGCTGGCTCCACCACACTGGAGCTCGTTGGGGTTGGGGAGTGGTCACAGAAGCAAGGGGTGCTTCTTTTTTCACAGTAGCTCACTGCATTGTTTTAAACGTTTAGTAAAAAGGCAAAACAAAGTGCACCAAACACCTTAAAACTGACTGTCCTCACACAAGTTGCTTGGGTTGTGCCCCTTCTATCGGACACAGGTAAAGCTGCCATTTTGTTTCACCCCTTCACAACCGACAGGATTATTCAGTTATGATCGTTCAGTTCATTAACAACTGGTGACTGGATAAACCCTTTATGCAGTAAAATGAGCACTAGTCCATGAAGGGACCAACTCTCATTGAGTTACTGCTGCTATTGCTGGGTCCGAAGCAGATCCTCAACAGCAGATTAGGTGGTCCCAGCCCTGTGATCACAGCGACAAGTTATCGCTCTCATCACAGAGCCGTCACAGCCACAGACCCGGCAGCAGCTCACTGTGTTGTGTAGCTGCGAGCCGGCTGTGTGTTTACAAACTGATACAAAGTATCTCTAAGGAGAATACTGCATTCTCCTCAAACCCCCCCGCCCCCCCCCCCCCCCCCACCCGTGTGCCCCCACACACTATGTGCACCCACACACTCTTTACCTACAGACAGACTCTGGATGCACAAACACGCACACAATGTGCGCCCACCCACAGCACCCTCACACACCCTGTGCGCCCACAACGTCCACCTATTCTCTGCACAAACAGCACCCACACACTCTGTGCGCCCACAATGCCGACACACTCTGTGCACCCACTTTGTAATCCCACTTTCCTCAGCCAAACTGGTGTGGCAGTGTTATTTTAAGTTATAATTACCCTGCCACGGCAAAGAAACTGTTTAAAATGTGCATATATACATTGTGGAATACTGCACAAATTGTTTTGTGGAATAAATTATGTTTTGGAAATGAAATTATTTTTGGGTCATGACTTTATGACCAAGGACAAAAGTGGGTATTGAGGTTACACAGGTTGAGAACCACTGTCTTACAGTACCAATCCGAGTGAGGGCTAGCAAGTCAACTTCCATAGGACAAGATGACCAGCTTCTCCGCATTCATACTTATGTGGGGAAGTTTTGTTGTGATGCAATAGGGCACGCACAGATATGAATGTCAGACTGCCCAGTGATAAGAGTGTTTCCAAACGTTCTACAGTATATTCTTGGGCAGGTCCACCACGCATGCAAGAATGCGCTAACCTCTTCTTGGCACCTCCAGCATAAACTAACAGGAAAGGTTTATGAAGTGTTTGTGGGACCATCTAGTACAGTGGTGGCGAACCTATGGCACGCGTGCCAGGGAGGGCACGCGAGGCCCTTTCTGCTGGCACGCGAGCCAAGGTTCAGGCACCGCAACATTAGGCAGCCGTGCTGTCTAATGTCGGCAGGCGGGCGAGCGAGCAAGAGGAGAAGGGGGGCGGAGCAGCAGGGGGTGGAGACAGAGAAAGCATGAGGAAACAAACAATGCTTCAAGAATGTACTAAAACTACATACCGTAAAAAGGTCTTTGCTTTTTGTAGGTTGGTTGTAACTAGCAAGAAGTCATCAGAAAGTCGCATCAAAACTCTGGAATAAATAGGCAAAATTAGATCAGGGTACAGTAGCAGAATGTTACAGTTTTGTAATGCTGAAACTACGGTGAATGCAAAGTGCCAAGCCACTAAACTACTTAAAGAACTCCAGGCTTCTATACCCGAATGGGACTTTCTGGTCCCTGCATACTCCTTTGTGGAAAAACCCGTGTTTGGCCCATTTCCTAGATTTACAAGTGTGCAGTTAAATCTATTGTATGAAAATATGACAATGCATAGTCATGGTTTATATTCATAATACTGTGAGTTTGAGAATAATGAGAATTTACATTACAATTTTCCGTAAAGGGACCTTTACTCATATCTTTAAAATAACAACAAACACACCTTTTAGAAAGGTTTTCTACAAACGCATACTTCTAGATAATTGCCTACTCTGTATTCTTTGCATACCTTATTTCTCTTTTCTTCCCCAGTCTTCTGACAGTGCCCATGTTTACTAAGGGCAGGTTAAATCACTAATACAACTGTTTGGAGTCAGAATAACCAGATCATATATGGCCAAGTAGGGGTATCAGAACCAATGGGGATGTGACTTCGAACAATTTTCTTATGACCTTTGATGAACTGAAAACAAGGTATGATCTCCCTGATGTATATTTGTTCCGCTACCTGCAGGTCCGGCATGGTTTTCAGAGAATTTGGAGGTTCCAACTGTTCCTTGTTAATGTCGCTCTTGGAGAAATTGCTTAGGTGTGAGGATTTGCGGAAACCTCTATCTGAAGAATATTGTGCCTTATTCTGTATAACTCACCTTTGTGACCTTCAATGTAAAAGCAAATGGCTTCTGGAGGTCCCAATTCTTTCCGATGAGGATTAGGAAGATGTTTAGGACTATCCCTTTACTCATTTGATCTCTGCCAGGGATAGACTTATCCAATTTAAGATTCTTCATAGGATATACGCCGGCCAGGCTGGTGAAGATCTATGGGGCTGGCTCCCAAGTCTGCTGGAGATGCTCTTTTGCCTTAGCAGACTTTATACACATTTTATGGGAATGCCCGCAGATAGGTCTATTTTGGATGGAGGTTGCCCAATTTATCTTGCAAATAACAGCCTCATCAGTCGTTCCAAATACACTATATTGCCAAAAAGTATTGGGACACCCCTCCAAATCATTGGATTCAGGTGTTCCAATCACCTCCAAGGCCACAGGTGTATACAATCAAGCACCTGGACATGCAGACTGCTTCTACAAACATTTGTGAATGAACGTGTCGCTCTCAGGAGCTCAGTAAATTCAAGCGTGGTAGCGTGATAGGTCTCCACCTGTGCAATAAGTCCCTCTGTGAAATTTCCTTGCTACTAAATATTCCACGGTCAACTGGTAGTGGTATTATAACAAAGTGGAAGCAACTGTGAACAACAGCAACTCCGCCACGAAGGGGTAGGCCACGTAAAATGACAGAGCGAGGTCAGTGCATGCTGAAGAGCACAGTGCGCAGAAGTTGCCAACAGTCTGCAGAGTTAATAGCTACAGACCTCCAAACTTCGTGTGGCCTTCAGATTGGCGCAACAACAGTGCATAGAGAGCTTCATGGAATGGGTTTCCATGGCCGAGCAGCTGCATCCAAGTTTTACATCACCAAGTGCAATGCAAAGCGTCGAATGCAGTGGTGTAAAGTCCCTCAAATGCAGTGGTGTAAAGCACGCCGCCACTGGACTCTAGAGCAGTGGAGTTGTCTTCTCTGGAGTGACGAATCATGCTTTTCTGTCTGGCAATCCGATGGACGTGTCTGGGTTTGGCGGTTGCCAGGAGAACGGTACTTGCCTGGCTACATTGTGCCGAGTGTAATGTTTGGTGGAGGGGGGATTATGGTGTGGGTTTTTTTTTTCAAGGGTTGGGCTTGGCAGATGAGGTCGATGAGGTCAGATCTCAGTCTCCTGAGAATGACACTTTTAGTGGTGTGCTTACAGTTTCTTCTTCCTCCGTTCTGCGAAAAAAACATTACGATGTTTGTTCTCTACGCCATCCAAGTAGATTCCCCAGGCTCTTTGGGCTTTTTCTTATTACTCCTCCCCACCATACGACCGACCGTATGGTGAGTAGTTTCACTGCAGGGTGTCTCTCCTTTTATCTCGCTTCTGGGACTTCAGGTAGCCGACTCCTTACTAGGCTCTAATATCGCTGAGTGAAGCGGGTGCCGGAGCTCTGCAAGAACACCTCCTCACATGTTTGTCGGTGACCACTCCCCCAGCAGGGTTTGTTTTATTTATTTTTTACTTTATCACTTCTTTTTTTTAAATGTTTTATATAATTTTATTTTTTACTTTTTTATATAACTATTTTTTAATTTGTATTTATTACATAGTACATTTAGGACTGCATATATATATATTATATATATATATATA
>NW_017307577.1:72453-74028 GCF_000935625.1 Nanorana parkeri
TATATACACACATACATATATATATATATACACACATACATATACACAAAATTATCCTGATTGTGTTTGGCCCAGCCTGCTATGACTGATTGTGTCAACAGCTTTTCTCTGAACCCGGGCACCTGTTTACGGCGCCGGCCCACACATCTCCTCCTTCCTGAAACCACACCGCCCGTGAGACCAACTGAAGCCGTGGTAAGACCTCGCAGAGCCCCCTGAGATCCTCTGCTGGAGATATCAGGATGGCACCCTGGAGCAGCACAGAGTATGTAGCTTTGCATCATTGTGCATTGATGTATAATGCATTGCTGGAATTTGTAGTCCTCTATAGCTGGTTGCCATTTGGCATTGCTGTATACATTTATTGCTGGGATTTGTATGCCTCTATAGCCAGTGCCATTCTCCATCGATGTATAATGTATTGCTGGGATTTGTAGTCCTCTATAGCCGGTGGTATTCTGCATTGCTGTATAGTGTATTGCTGGGATTAGTAGTCCCTCTACAGCTTGGAGTTAATGGTGGTCCTCACCCAGAGCTCACAGGCAGCCAGCGGGGCACGCTTCGGGAACGCGCCTGGTCGCCAGGGTGCGCACTTCCTTCCTTCCCACTCAGTCCTCCAAATGGCCGGTTAAGTATAGTGTGAGTAGGGTCCTTCTCTCTCCCTCCGCTATAGAGAGCTAAATTGCTGTAAAATATAATGCTGGGATTTGTAGTCCTCTATAGCTAGTGGTATTATTCTGAATTGCTGTATAGTGTATTGCTGGGATTTGCTTGGGCTGTTGCTGCTGCTCCAGCTTGGGCTGCAGGCTCTGAGGGGGGTACATGTCCCCGGGGCTGGTGCAGGGTGCTAGGAGGCTGGGGTGCTGCTCCTTGTATGGCCGATGAGGAGTACAGCAGCTGGGCTGTCAACAGTAACTCATTTTTCACTACCACCCTTGGAAACCCTTTCCCTTTCAATAGGTTTGCTAGGTTGGACACCACCTCAACGGTCCACCTATGGAATTTTGAGGACAGTCTGTGCCACTCAGACAACTAGCCAACTTTGCCAGCTCTGAAGGCAACAAATACTCCACCATTGTAGACGATGGGTAATATAGATGGGTGATATTACTATACGTTTTTTTTTTTCCAAAAGTTCCTGCTTCCTGAATACTCATTTGTTGTAAGAAATTACATCAGCCTCCCAGGCCTCTCACAGTTGTATCCTTGGCTGCGTGATCTGCTCTACATTCTGTGATTTATTGTTGAGTACATTTTTTTTACTCAATGCACAGCTTGCTTATTTGGGAATAGCACAGATCTTTATTTTATAAGCATTTGGCAACATTATTTACATTCTATTGATAAAAGCAACCCCAGAAAAAGTGTGTACAATTTAATGATACAGTATTTTTCATAAATGATGATTCTGCTTACCCATTTTCCTGTACCCCACAAAATACTTTGTTTTCCATATCACCATAGCATAAGCTACAAAGTAACGCTGACAACATAAATCCTTGAGGTATCCCACAGCGCTGTACAAAATATCTGAATTAAAAAAAAAAAAAAAAAATTATAATTAAAAAAAGTCGT
>NW_017307577.1:74112-86377 GCF_000935625.1 Nanorana parkeri
CCCAGCGCTGTAAAAAAAATCTGAATTAAAAAAAAAAAAAAAAAATGTTAATCTACAAAGGCCTTGTGCAGTACCCCAATCCATTATAACAACCACTAACGGATATAATTCTGCATGCTTGTTATAGCCTCCAACAAGAATTGCTATTGGCAACGATCCTGTCATAGGCTCCCAGATGTCATTGTACATATTAGCAGGATGTACAACATTTTACATGTTGCATTTGCATTCAATGCCCATTATTTCTAGCACCGTACCATTTGTAATGTAATAAAATCAAGCTACCTGTATTGCCATAAGTTTTATAAAACTGAACCCTCAAGTGTCTAGTTGTCTCATGCCCATTCAATATCTGAATAATTTAGGGCACTTTCAGAGTACACTACCAGTCAAACGTTTTAGTACACCCCCATTTTTCCAGTTTTTATTCAAATGTAAGCATTTCAAGGTCAGTGAATAACCTGAAATGGTACCATGTATATTTCAGAGTTATACAAAAAAGCCTTTTTTCAGGGAAGTAGTAATGGGTTAACAACTCACAGTTTTTATGCAGCAATGTAAGTAAATTAAGCCTTGAAAGCTTATGCTAACAATTCCTACAGGTGTCACAACTTTTATGGATTACTCACAAGCCCTCTGTCTGTATAAAAGCAGTGTTGGAACAGACTATTACTCCACCCTCTGAACATCCCTGGCAGTATGATTATTTTATTTTTATCTTCCTTTTTTGTTCCATCTGGTTTTTTAAAAACTTTTAAAATTCCCGCTGGTTCCGCCCCCCTGCGACGCAGACGCTCGCAAGGGACGGAACCCGGAAGACGGATGCCGGCATCGGCCGGAGGACACAGCGGGGATCGCGGACAAGGTAAGAGACGCTACGCTGTAATCAGAGGCGTAACTAGTGACCCCAGGGCCCCGGTGCAAGAATCCACGACGGCCCCCCCACCCCCCAAGAGGAAAAAAATTAAGGTACATTTTTTAAAAAAAAAAAATAGACAAAAAAAAAAAAACTGATATTAGGGGTTACCGGGATAGTAATAATCCTGGTAATCAGCGGTTACTAGGGGCCCCGCAGAGGCGGCTCTAGAGTTTGTAAGTAAGGCTTCCTTAGGCAAAACTCCAATGTGAGGCCCCACTTACACCCATAATGAAATTTTTTTTATTGAACTGCGATAAGTGATGGTAGAGCGAGGCGGATGTCCAGCGAAGGGGCCCAGGGCCAATGCATGGATTTTACAGCCTGCACAGGTCAAAACTCCCACCACAAACCCCCCCACCTTCCCAGCACCCTAAGCTTTTTGCTAGATCCAGCCCTGGTCCCCTTTCACCCGGGAGGTGAGCTGATTAGGGTTGCCACCTTTTCTTAAAGCAAAACCCCAACGCTCTAGCAGTGTGTAGCATTTTATTTTTTTTGCAGAATATACAGGCAAGAGCGAAGTGAAAGAGCAAGCACAGAGAGACAGCCAGGAGGGAGAGCGAGCAAAGAGAGACAGCCAGGAGGGAGAGCAAGCAAAGAGAGGGACTGTCTATGGTAAGTTCTGCAGGGTCTCAGGTGGGCTGGTCGGGGGGGGGGGCCCTTTCCTTGCAGCTCCTTACAGCACCGGACCGTCAGCGACCTCTTCCTTCACTGGACCGGCGGTACTGGGCCCCAGCCCCGGCGTCCTCCACCTCCTCCCCTGTCAGTGCCCGCCCGGCGGTAGTTCCATCGTCCTGTTCTCTGCCACTGCAAGATGGAGTGGAGTCCCAGCAGGGCAATGTGGAGTGCAGCCTCGGCGTGAGAGCGCGGGAGTTCCCTCTGCTCTGTGTGTCGGCTCTCTCTCTCCCCCTACTGCTCTCGCTGCTGGGCTGGAGACGGAGCCGTGTCTCAGTGAAGTGCCGGCCGGGGGGAGCACTCTGAACCCGCAGTCAGATGCACATTTCCCCGTACAACGCGCCCTCGGCGCGCCATTCATGCTGACCTCTCTTGTACATTAGGTAAGTTAGGCGGCTGCAGCTAACTTACCTAATTCAAGAGCCGCCTCTGGGGCTCGTCCTCCTGTCCTGGGCCCCCTCTAAGTGGCGGAACTCCAGGACGCGGTCGCAGCTGCGACCTTTGCGACCCTGGTAGTTCCGCCACTGGCTGTAATCCTGAGTGTGGCTCGGGGTTACCGCTTATGGTACTAAACATTAACCCCGAGCCACACTCTGGAATACCGCCAAGGAGGTTAAGCAATATTTGGACAGTATTGTACAGCAGGAAGTAGTATATTGCTATGAAAATGACAAGAAAAAGGCAATTAAAAAGGAAAACAGAAAAACCATTATAACCCTTAAAAGTGTAGGTCTTTCCTTTAGAGAAATTGCAAAGAAAGCCCTGGCGTCAGTGAGTACAGTTTCCTTCACCATCAAAAGGCGCTTGGAAACTCACAGAAAGAGGTCTGGCAGACCCAAAGCCACAACAGAATCATAAGACAAGTTTCTTGAGAGTCAACAGCTTGTGTGACAGGCGGCTCACAGGAGAACAGCTTCATACACAGCTTAACAGTGATCGAAGTAAGCAAGTTTCAGTTTATTTTCAACTATGCAGTGAAGACTTTAAGCTGCAGGTTTGACAGGTTGAGTGGCAGCAAGAAAGCCATTGCTAGAATGGCAAAATAAGATAAAAAAGAGGCTTGCCTGGACCATGAAGCGCCACCAATGGACTACTGAAGACTGGAAGGTCTGATGGACAAGATGAATCAAAATTTGAGATCTTCAGTTCATCACACATTGTTTTTGTACGCCGTCGAGTTGGCGAAAGGATGGTTCCTCGGTGTGACACCAACTGTCAAACATGGAGGAGGAAGCGTGATGGTCTGGGACTCTTTTGCTGGATCTAGAGTCAGCAATTTGCACAGAGCAAGTGGCACCCTGAACCAAGACTACTACCACAGCATTTTTCAGCACCATGTAATACACTCTGGTGTATGCCTAGTTGGTCAGGGGTTCATCCTACAGCAAGATAATGACCCAAAACATACCTTTAGGTTGTGTCAGAACTACCTTGGAACAAAAAAAAACAAATCATGGAATGGTCAGCACAGTCTCAAGACAAACCCCATCGAGCTGGTATGGGACGAACTGGACAGAAGAGTGAAAGGAAAGCAACCTACAAGTGCAACACATTTGTGGAAACTTCAACAGCGTTGGGAAGAACTTTCCCAACAATATTTGATTTACGTTGTAGAAAAAATGCCACAAGTGTGTTCGGCTGTTATACCTGAAAAAGGTAGATACTTTGATTAGAAAAAAATTTAGATTGCATTTTGTTAAAAGAAAATGATTCCATGATTTTGGATGTGCAATTGTTTATTTGTTCTATTCTTTATTTTCAGATTACATTGAGACATGAAACTGCATAAATTTCAATAAAAACTGGAAAAAATGGGATGTTCTAAAACCTTTGCCTAGGAGTATATATGTATTAGTGCCAAGTTTCTTTTACACCTGACACAGAGTCTTTTCAACCCTACTATTCAGGATAAAGAGTTGAGTGACTTGCCAAGTAGGGGATACAGATACTTCAGGCACAACATATAAATAACAGGATATCTGACCGTTCTGCATTTGACAGTGATTTCACATCCATTTTCCAACCCCTCCTACTTGACAGAGAAATACTCTGCACACTGTGATAAGTCAGAGTTTAATAGGGTGTAGAAATAGGGTTTTGTTTACACTCTGTAGTGACCATGTGTAGGGTGTCAACATTTGTCCATTTATAGTACATGGCATGGCACAGTTGTAAATACTGCAGTTTTCCACATTATCCCATATTCTTCCTGTAAGCTTTAAAATAACTTAAGAACTTGCTCATTATAAAGTTGGTGAATAACGATTACACCATGCCTCACAGCCTTCTAGTTTCTGGGGCCCAGGATATTTGTAATTATCCTATGAAGTTGAGAAATTAGTGTAACCCTCATAGTGCATAAGTCGTTTCAATACTGTCCTGACTGATATGATCTTGCATGTATCAAATAAGAGAAATCAGGCATAGAGCCAATGTGCCCAGCCTCAAGATTTAATACTTGAGACACCCTCTATATGGAGTTTCTTCAATGGGTCAATAAAGTCTAAAGATGCCCACCCTACCACATGTTTAATTTGTGATGAAATAAAAAAGAATTTAGCATTGTGAACAGATAGTCCCCCCGAGTCTTTTGGGTATTGTAGGAATTCAAGGTTAAAGTGATATTAAAGTAAAAAATGTTTTAACCACTTCAAGACCAGGTGTTTAGACCCGGGCCAGGCCATTTTTCAGTGTTCAGTGCTGCAGTACTTTGACTGACGTTTATTCCGTCATGCAACGCTGTACTGAAATGAATTTTATACCATTTTTTGGGGACAGATAGAGCTTTATTTTGGTGGTATTTAAACACCACTGGGGGTTTTATTTTTTATTATAATTAGGAAAAATTACAGAAAATTTTGGAAAAAAATTTGTTTTTTTTACATTAAGTTAGGAAACATTTATTATTACCCAGTTTTTTGGTAAAATATAAAAGATCGGGTCACGTCGGGTAGCCTGATGAAGGGGACCCTGTGCGGCCCCGAAAGCGCTTCATTCCTTTCGAGTGAATAAAATACGCCCACTCAGATCTAGAGAGCTAGGCAGTTAAGCTATTTTAGATGCTGATTAAATAACTTACAATGGCCATGACCCAACTGTGATGCATTTTCCTCCCGATCCTGTTCACTTAGCTCTACGTGCAGTACGATTTGCCTGTCCCTGAACCTGTTATTTACTACTTACTATATCCACTCTTGATTACAAAATGTGCTTCATACACCTTTAATGGAATGTGCTACTTCTATTGATTCAATGTATGCCTGGTGCTTATATGCTGGATGCTGAACAGGAGATATCCAGAGCTATGCAAGACCCTTTTCAAATGCCTTTTAGTCCACCATTCAACCTACCCTGTAATGGTTAGGCATATAATTTCGCAGTAACCTATTTTAATAGGAATGAAGTCTAATTGCCATTCCTCCCCAGTCATGCCAACGGAAGACTCGTTTTCACATGAACTCCCCTTTGCTCTCCATCACATATGCACATTACTACACAATTTCTTAGAATTCTTGTGTGTGCCCCCATGTTCTGCTGAATTTCAACTTAATTTACTTTTTTTTAATGCTTAAAAGTACATGCTTATGTACACATGTGTACAAGATAAAAACTCAAGTGCGCAGCAATCAACTAGAAGAGCTTCTAACAAAACCTTACGTGCCTGCTTGTGCTTGTTATCTTACTGCAGTGATATTGTACAAACTCCACTGGAAGCCACTAATCAACTTTCACACACCATGTTGCGGTGAGAGGATTAAATTGTACTCCAAATCTTAATACTGTTGAGTTCTCCCTATGCTGCTACTCCTATTCGAGGCAGGTGCATCCTGGAAGGGTCTCCAGGAGCAACAACCTCCTCTGGGCACTTATGACAACTCCCCTCCACCAGGATTTCCCAAAACTCTTTGGGACAGTAAAGGAACCTGTTGCTACAGTGTCAGATGACAATTTCCTTGATCCCCATCTGGCTCCTTAACCCTGTTTATCACCTTTTGTTTGAATACCTTGTTTTTCACATGTTGAGCCAAGATGTTTATGCTAGTATCGTAGAAATTCAGATGTTATTTCTTTTAACATCTCAACACTAACCACACAAATCTCTTGCTTGGGTCCCAATCTCTATAGGAACATCACCTATGCTCTCTCCTTGACTTACGACAAAAGCTGTTGCAGCTCATAGACCATAGAATCCACTGTAGAAGCTTTTACCCTAACACACAAGGCAATAAAAGTGACACATTTTTAGCATGCTTGCTTCGTGCTAAAACAGCCTCCAGTGCCATAGACAACCATAGTACCAGACAGGGATGTCCCTTGTCCCCCTTGATTTTTGTAATTCCTTTGAACCATTCTTATGCATGGTGCCAGCCATCAACGATATCCACAGCATCCTAATACCATCTTAAGAAATCAAAGTCTCTGCATTTGCTGATGATCTATTGTTCCATCTCACCCAACCGCTTCCATCACAAGCTAAACCTCCAAAGGTCATTCAAAGAATTCCACTCCCTTTCTAACCTACTTGCTAAAATACATTATGGCAAATTGTTCGCTATGAACATCTCCCTTCCATCTACTAAAACAGGTAACTGCAAATGAACCTTCCCCTTTAACCCCTTCATGACTGAGGCCCTTTTTTCATTTTTTGCACCCATGTTATATTCCACATAACCTGCGCTTCTATATGACCTTAAAGACCGTTACTAACTTAACTTTCTCCTTGGACAACCACCCTTTTTTCCTATTTGCAGGAATAGGACAGGGCTCATTTTTCTTGGCTGAACAGGACGGCCATCTCAAAGATGAATACTATGCCCAGACATTTCTATTTGTTCCAGACTATACCCATCCTCCTCCCCAGACAATTTTTTAACTTCAATCTAAATGCTATTCTGGACCTTTCTACCCTAGGCTGCAAAGTATGGGGAAAAAGGATCGGTGTAACGATCAGACCCCACAGGTCTGTAGGGTGGAGGATCACAGCTGCAGAGATAGCAATAGTAATAGTAATGGTAATAATCAATCAGCAATCTTGAGCTAAAGTTAGGTTGCGGTTTTATTAAAGGGAGCAATTCGTGGTTTGTTGGGGTGAAAGAAGGCAACCGTCAATGCTTGGATGCAATGGATAACATTCCACACTGTTAATCTGCAGGCATATGTGAGGTAACAGTCTGTAAGACAGGGTACTTGCTATTTCAGTGGAGAGGGTTGACTGGAGCGACGTTGGTGCCCTCCTGTGGTTCCTGAGAGGAATTGCAGTCCAGGCTTTAATTGTGTAATCCTAATGCTGGGTATGGAGAGCTGCAGATGGAGCCGAGTTTGAGAGGAGAGGCAGGAGATCACTTGTGGCTGTGAGGATGGCGGTTTTGGTGGGGCTCTGACCGGCCCAATAATGGCAGTGAGGTTCAGTGCTAGGCGACGGGGAACTTGCCTGGCGTCTTCACACCTGCTAGAACGCCAGACAAGTGTCTCCGTCGGCTTTAACTAGGGAGAGGGGGAGGAGTCTCGTGACGTCACAAAGCTCCGACGGCAATACGAGCCGTGCTGAGAGAAGGATCAGGTGAGTCAGTTACAATCGGCCTGTACTACATGGCTGCAACACAACATTTAAATTAAGTGCCACAGCCTGCTCCTAAAGGCTAGAACACAGTCAAAGGGACTATAACACAGCTAGATAGATAGATAGAATCTTAGGGGGGAAAAAACAAAGGAAAGAGGAATCCTTCTCTCACCAGAGAGAAGATATCCATAACCTAAAAAGTAAGGCTTGATGAGAGGAGAGTCTTTTTCAATACATCATCAAATAAACGGTGTGTATTAACACAACAAAAATATAACAGCATGTTTTGCTCCTACTCACCGAGGGGTGTCAGCATAAATGAGTCATTTCAAACAAAAGGGGAACTAAATTCTTCCCCTTCGCATGGGCTGCGGTGGGACCAGGGGGATAGTACAAGATGAGGACCCAAATGACCTGTGTACTTCTATTCAAGGATCACATCCAAAAGTTAGTGCCATAGATACCAGAGTGGGAGATTATGGGAAAGACACATCTGGGAAACCCTGTCGCGTATCTATGGTGCTAACTTGTGGATGTGATCCTCGAACAGAGGTACATAGGTCATTTGGGTCCTCGTCTTGTACTATCCCTGTGGTATTGATTGTGATGTATTCAAAAAGACTCTTAGACAATGAACTAACCTCTTGTTCACAATAGATGAGTTACCTCCGGTCCCATCAGCAAAACGCATTGGATACAAAACGCATGCCACAGCGTAGAGACTGTAAATAAGATTTAAATAAATGGATATTGTTGATACAATTCACTTAACTACTGGATATAGTTGATGGAAATGTAATTCATGAATTGTGAACGTGGCTGCGGGAGGGTTACTTACTGAGTGGACTATTTTTGGATTCTTTTTCCATGTTTTGTCATATTAATGATTTTTAATGTCTTATTTGTAAAAATAAAACTACGTTGTTTTAAACATATACCTTCTAGCGCCTCTTGAAACCCCTATTATAAATTATGACTAAATAAGCTTTGAAAATGAAATGACAGTTGGAAGCCGATAGGTTGCCAAGAGCAACTGCTCCAGATTTTGTCTGCTCCAGTTTTAATCAATTCCCCTCAATGTATACAAAGTACATAAAAAATGAAAACTTACTGTTTTTTTATTCTCAAGATATGGTTGCATATCAGTTCCTGCAAAAATGATAGTAATTTGCTTGAGCTCTCATTCAGAGAAAGGTTCTGAAATATAAAATATTAAAATGTATGTCAGGGCAAAATAACCCCAGCAATACATCTCTGCAATACATGCACATTCCCATGTATTATACATTTAAAGTGGAAGTACCAAAAAAAGCCTACTGATTGGCCAAAAATGCACCCAAGCTTCTAAGTCCTATTGTGGGCCAACAACACACAGCATTTTTGAGGAAAACCCATCTGGTATATTTTGCTAAACCACTTCTGCTCTCGGATCTCAACAACAAAGGCTCATCATTCAGAAGTCCAAGATAACAATTAGGAGGGTTCTTTGAAATAACACCACAAGTGTGCAGAGGACACAGGACAGCTCTGAATTTCTGACAAAATCATCAGGGTTTTTAGACCAAAAGGGAGCCAATAAGAAGTAAATTGTTAGGGTTTACATAAGCTCTTTGCTCACTTGGGAAGATTGTTAATAAGGTTACTAAAGCTTAAAGGAGAACTATGAGATGAGTGATTTCCACTCACCTCATAGTTCTAAGCCGACCTGTGACAATGAGACTGTCACAGGTCGGCTCAGTAGATCGGGAGGTGAGGGAACACATACCGGGTTCCCTCACCTCTCGATCCTGTCACGGCTCTCTGCCGTGACAGGGGGAGGGGCTGGATTCCCCTCTCCCCGCTCCGATCTGCCAGCGCTGACTGGCGGAACGGACGGGGGAGGGGGCGGGTACAGCTGGCTCTGCCTCTAGATAGGCAGAGCCAGCTGTCACTCACGCAGCTGGGCGGATCCCGTCATCTACGTCGGGATCCGCTCCAGGTGCGGCGTCTCAGTATACCGCGAGCTGTAGCTCGCGGTATACTGAGCTTAGGGTAACGGGAGGACGCTAGTTTGTGTCCTCCCGTTACCCTAAGGAGAACTATGGGGAAAAACACTGACCCCATAGTTCTCCTTTAAAAATGAAATCTTAATGAATTACACACATATATATTTATCTATAATATAAGGATCAGCAGTACCAGCATTCAAGCTTGGTTTTTCATGTGTTTCCAAAATGAAAAGTTTAAATACTAGTGATACAAATTTTTAGGCTAATAGCTCATGCAACTGTCTGTTAATTAAATAAGAACTACAACTCCAGGAATTAAACTTAACCCTTGCAGTGTGTGTGTGTGTGGGGGGGGGACAAGATCAAGCACATACATACACATCTCTGAATTAAATCTCTGAATTGGATTCAGGTTGGCTTTACAATAAACTTTGAAAAACAAAGTAACTGCTCATCAAGAAGATACTGACTACACAATATTTAGTGACAATTCACAAAATCCGAAGTGAGTAAGGTAAAACTTTTATTAAGAATATTAATTTAGAGTTGAGTGATCCTAAAGTATGTATTCTCATACTTTTAATACATTGAGACATTTTTCACTCAATAATGGTTTTAATTACCAATAATATAACTAAATTATTTGGAAAATCTTTACTGTTAAGAATAGTAATCAGGCCAAGTCCAAGCTGGAGTAACAACTGTTACAAACACACTAGAAATCATTTTCCTCCTAAATGTCAATGCTGTTCTGCCATACTACCGGTGGAAATCTTCTTCCGCTCCATGTATGCTTCATGTCGCAACTTACACAAGGCTACCTCACTTCACTCCTGGCAGCTTAATGGAGATGTGAGGGAGCAAAGTGTAAGCCTATGTGTGCTGCTGGGAGAGGGAAGTAAGGAGAATCTACGGCTCTGCCCTACATGGGCAAAACACAGGCTCACTTTAAGTCCCGCCTATTAAAACTCTTTAAGCCAGAAGTGCAAAAGAAGGTGTATAAAAAAGAAACAAAAACAAAAACCAGTAACAGCTTCCCAAGAGCAACCAATTAGGTTTTGTCAAAAAACAACTCCTACATAATAACACATTGCAATTTTTTGCTGCAAAATAAAATATAATAAATGCAATGGTTCAGATTCTATAAGAACACCTCAATACCAAATACTTTTTCCCTAAATGTGAAACCACGGTTAATAGGGGCAGAAAAAGAAGAAAAAGACGCAGCCTTGGCATCCTCCTAACAACGCGCCCCAGCCACCTCACTTTACTCCCAACCCCCCCTCCTGCCTTCTGCTCCCCACCAACCTTTCCCTTCCAAGCTACCTCACCCCCAACAGCCTACCTGCAACGACTGCACATCGTTTTCAACAACCTGCTTTTGTAATGGTTTTGTTTTATTTTAAAAATGTAACACATTTGTAAGAATATGGTTATTATCTACAACGTTTCTGTTCCGTAAGCAAGTAAGCATATAATTAGAGCTGCTGCTAATACTAACAAGCAAGCAAAATGCTTTCTTGTATTAAAAGGGTATAGACTCCAGAGATAGTGACATAATCCTGCCCCTGTACAAAGCATTAGTAAGACCTCATCTGGAATATGCAGTTCAGTTTTGGGCACCAGTTCACAAAAAGGATGTTGTGGAACTGGAGAAAGTGCAGAGAAGGGTAACTAGACTCATAAGAGGCATGGAGGAGCTCAGCTATGAGGAAAGATTAGCTGGCCTGAATTTGTTCTCTGGAGAAGAGGCGATTACGGAGGGACATGATCACCATGTATACATACATAAATGGTCCACATAGTGAGCTTGGTGCCAAATTATTTACTTTAAGGTCACTGCAAAGGACAATGGTGCACTTTTTGCATCTGGAGGAAAAGAGGTTTAACCTTTGCATACGGAAAGGATTCTTCACAGTTAGAACAGACTCCCCCAGGAGCTAGTTCTAGCTAACCCAGTTAATGGTTTTAAATAAAATCTGGATGTATTCCTAAATGCACAGAATATTATTGGATATTGAGTTCTTATAGTTATATTAACCATCAGAGATTGTTGATCCAGGGAATATCCGACTGCCTTATGGGACCAGGAAGGAATTTGTTTCCCCTCTTGGAGCAAATTGAACCATGCTTTATAGGTTTTTTTGCCTTCCTCTGGATCAACGGTGGGTAATTGTGGGCATAGAGTTCTGTTTAGGCTTTTCTTCTTTTTTTTTCTTCAAATCTCTATAGGTTGAACTCTATGGACATGTCTCTTTTTACAACCTGACTATGTAACAAAAAAAAAAGGATTCACCCTTATTTGTTATTATAAAGATGAAACAAGAGTCTGACTGGTTACTGTGTTCAACAACAATTAGGACCCATTCATACTGAGGAAATATGGTAGCGTGTGTTACCACAACACAAAATCAGCAGTGTGCTGCTCTTCATTTTTAATGGCATCATGACCATTTCTTCTTGTATTAAGATTTGCTGCCGGCCCATTTAAAACAAATTAACTGCCTTACTGTCTGCACCTCAAAGCACAATGTGTTATTGCAATGCATAGTAGAAATGGGCCCTAAATGTGAAAACATTTTCTATTCTCCAATTTTCATAAATTAGCTTCCATTGTATCTGTACCTGTTCCACAATGATGTTGTTCTGCACCAAATTTCTCTCTTGAAGGTGTGACAAAAAACTTTTCATAGTAGGCATAAAATCAATGAAGGTAGACACCTGAAAAAAAGAGGTTCATGATGAACAATTATTTATGATTAACTACATCATGCATGTGATATTTTGGTAGGGAGCAGCCCTTTGCCAAAACTATACAGCACAGTAGTTACCAGAACTTGAGTACCTTATACATTTCCATAGTATTTTATTTTTATTACTGATATTCTAGGCACACCACTTTGAGAAAAAGACAATGGGGGACATTTATCAATTTTTTTTAATCATCAGTGCATTTTAAGCAGTAGCATCCATAATCTCTAGTGCATAGAGCAACAGATTTTTTATTCTAGTTTATGTTTCATTCCTAAATGTTGCAAGATCACATAAAAAAAAGGTGCATAACAAATAAAACTTTGCGGCTAGATAGCATGGCATTTTTGTCTTTGTGCCTAAAAATGTTGTCAC
>NW_017307577.1:86412-88637 GCF_000935625.1 Nanorana parkeri
AAAATTGAGACTAGATTAATGTTTGTCAAGTAGCAGTATTCACTGGAATGATTAAAGTATATGTAAATACAATCAATAACATCTCATGTATGATTTAACATATGTAATTTGAAAAACATTTTTGATATATAAAAAAAATGCTACATTAAAAGGTATATCTTGAAATTAAAGTCCTTATTTCAGCACCTCTTGTAATGACAGAAAAAAAAATGGACAAAGCAATTTGAACTTGTAAAGAAAGTATTTGCTTGTTTGAAATACATACATAAGAGGAGGCGCATGCGCGCAGGGATCTAAGATGGCCGCGTTTTAGATCACCTCCGCTCCACCCGGGCATATGCCCCCTGCTACCGTCCTTTCAGCGGCACCCGTTGACCTCCCCTGTCTAACCGGACCAAGACATAGATCTCCTGCAGTCGGAGAAGACTCAGCAAACCCGCAAATCAGAGCGCACTGTGGAGACCGCGAAGAGGCCTTCCAAAATGGCGCCCGCTTCGCTCCTTACCTCGGACGAGGACAGTTGGCACTCGCTGGCTGATGATCCGATGTCGCATGCGGACTCTTGGCCCCACACCCCGCTTGATCTCCGCTCACAGGATCCAGAGGGTGACCCTCAGTTCCTCACCCACTTCCGAGACATAGTCCGGGAGGAAATCTCGGCGGCCTCCCGCAAGCTCTCGTCTGACCTACTCCACGAGATTCGGGACGTAGGCCGCAGGACCACTGCCATCGAGCATCGCATAGACGACGCCACCCTGGTCCTGGATGACCACGAACGGGAGCTGGCAGCTCTTAGGGATGAACTGGAGCAGCTCAAAGATAAACAGGAGGACTCTGAAAACAGGGCCCGTCGGAGCAATGTACATGTCCGGGGCCTACCGGAGACAGTTACTGACCTGCATGGCTCCATGATGGCCTTCTTCCAGGAACTGGTACCGGACCTCCCCTTGGACCGTATGGAGCTAGATCGTGTCCACCGAGCACTAGCTAGACCGCGCTCCGCGGTCTAGTCCTCAAATTCCACTATTTCCGTACCAAGGAAAGGGTCCTTCAGGCGGCCCGTGACAAGGCCCCCCTCACCTTCCAGGGCTACGACCTGCAGTTCTACTCAGATTTAGCCCCCGCCACATTGGCAAAACGACGTGCCTTGACGCCCTCGGACCTCCGTTCCCTATTCCAGGACCTGGGCTTTGCGATCCCGCCGGAAGAACCCCCACATCGCCCTACTCTTCCTCTTCAGACCCCACTGCCACTAACGCAGCGCTCCCTTTTGCCCTCCGGGCTGCAACGTCCCCCCACGACACCCTCCAGGATCCCCCGGCATCTGAAAGCCGACGCTTTCCAACCTGAAGGTGATGGCTGACTTGCGCCCCCCCTCGCTCGCTGCTATTCCACAGAGACTTAGTCTCAACAGGCTACACATTGTTCCATACCTAGATCGGGTTGGTATGGTTCGCCCTGCATTACTGGGGGAATTGTTGTTTGTGCCTAACCGACAGGTTCTTTATTTTCAGGTTCCCCAATGAACTTTTGGGATTTTTTGTGTTTATTCATGTGTGATGGGTCCCGGGAGCCCACAATGGGTTACTTGCCTCTTGTACTCCATTACCTTCCTACCGACACCCGTCCCTCGGTTTGCTCCCTAATATGGACATGACCCTCCTACTGTTGGGTTCCTTATTTATGCATACTGTGTTAAGTATATATATATTTTTTTCTCCTTCAAGGTTCGCCCCACGCTCAATACGTCACTATTTGTGTAATGGATCCCGGGAGCTTATGTCCTGACAGTGCCTATTTAGCACCTTCCTGTCTCCCCTCCCGGTATCCATTCCACGGGGCGCTCTCAGATGTTGATGTTTGCTTTATAGTTCCCATCGTTCCCGACACTGGCTCGTCACCTCGGTCTACCTGCCTCTTTTGAGCCCTGGGTGTGCCGGGGTGATGAACACTATCTTCCCCCCCAATCGTATTTTCTGTAAGCTGCCCATTTAGCTCCTGATTAGGGAATTCCCTGCCCGGGTGGTTCCCTGTGTCTCCTTCCTGGTTCTCCGTTTCCGGTAGCCTCCGGCCTTGAACCCATGTAGAGTGTACTGGCTGGAACACTAACCCGCTCTTTCCCTTCCACTTCCGTCTCCCCTTCGCCTCTCTCCCACCTCCCTCCCCCACCTTCTCCTCCTTCCCATCCTCTTTCCTGATCCCTTTCCCCCTCATGTGTCTTGTTG
>NW_017307577.1:88700-105746 GCF_000935625.1 Nanorana parkeri
GTCTATCTCTCCCCCCTCCCCCACCCCTTCCCTGTTCCCCTGAAGAACACAATCCTCCTCTAGATAGCCTACGTTGAGCTGCACAATGCTGCTCCGCTGGCTCTCCCTGAATGTGCAGGTCCTCAACTCCCCTCAGGAGCGCACCAAAGCCTTTCGCTACCTCCGCAGCCATCATATTGACATGGCCTGCTTTCAAGAAACGAATTTCTCGACCTCCTGTGCCCCTAAATATTTCGATGCTTTCTTCCCATCCGTATATCAAGCCAATGCCTCTACGAAAACCCGCGGTGTCCTCATAGCCTTTCGTAAAACGGCAAACTTTGTTTGCACTAAGCAGGTAGCAGACCCAGAGGGCCGCTACCTTCTCCTGACGGGCAGACTCAACGATACTGATGTCACTGTTCTCACCTATTATGCGCCTAATGCTAACCCAATTCCTTTCCTCACTCACCTCTGCTCTTTGCTCGTTGCACATCAAATGGTACTCTCTTCCTGTGTGGTGATTCCAACCTGATTCTCCACGCACAACTAGATAAGTACCCCCCGGGTCCCACTGAACAGCGTCCTCATAGCCGTAGCTTTCAACAACTGCTCCTCCAACATAACCTTGTGGATGTGTGGCGGGACCATCACCCCATAGGAAGAGACTACACCTTTTACTCTAACCCTCATTGCTCCCACTCGCGTATCGATCATGCCTTTCTCCAACGGCGCTCCCTCTCACATTCTCCCTATACCCTGGTCTGATCATGATGTGGTGCTCATAGTATGCTCCTCTGTTCTTCGCACGCCCCCCTGAGGGTGAGGGTTGTATTCACACTCAGTCATTTCGAGCTCTGTGCTATTTGTTCCAGGGCGCTGATCTGTTACACCAATTAGAAACTACAGTATACTCCAAGATATTCTCAACATTGCCTACAATATACCTTATTGGCAAGGTGTGGGAACCTGCCAAACATCCATTAGGCATTGGCATTCTTATGAGCTATGCTCCTATTTGGGATAATGCTTGTTTATCTTAACTGTCTAAACTACAAGACTTTCAGACATGGAAAAAAGCAGGCATTCTTACCGTGTCTCAAGTCTGTCTTCAGTCATTTTAATATCTAGATCTTCTCTTTGCATAGCAGAGAAATTAGATATAAAACACCATGAAAAGTTCCTAGATATAGTTGGTAACTTATATGCATATATCAAAAAAAGATGCCACCTCAAAAGAAAACGTTGATAAAGAAGATACAAATCAACTAGTGTCATAATTTAAAGCAAATTAGCTTACTTTATTAAATATAACAAAAAAGAAAATACACCAAAAAAAATTGCATGCACGGCACCCCAAAAGGCAAACCTCTATTAAAAATTGTCAACGTTGTCAATTAAAACACTATAAAAACAATAGAAACATGCCCATGACTATTCCTCATATGCGCATTATACACAGATGATGGCCATCATTGCTAATCATTGCATAGTTTGAACAAAATCTGTTTGTGTATGTAGGGAGGATTTCTACCATTAATTAAATGCTGATGATGAATAGAGATCATGCAGGCAAATCCCCATGGGTAAAGGTGAATTCTATGATATAGAGAATTAAGATGTTTGTATACATGACAGGAAATCCCCCATTAAAGATGCAACCATAACAATACTTGACTGTCATGTAAGGAACATAATAAACTTCTAGGTAAGATCCTATATATATGCTCACTTCATTCATAGGAGTCAAATTCTTGCCTGGTCCGTATTGTATCCAAGAACAGTAATCTAGCCCACAGTCAAGGATTCAGTGGAATTTTTGTTACATTCGGTAACTGTAACATTGCTATGTGAATAGAGGGAGTTTAGTGTCAATAGATCAAACTGAGCTACTGCTTTTTCAGAGATCAAAGATGACAAATCTCCCATCGGTTACCGATACATATGACTAAAGGCACGAATAAACAGATAGTATTTTGCGGTTTCTCTTGTCGGAGAGGATACACTGTCCAGGCTCAGTGCAGCAGCATGTGTCCGTAAATAAATCGTAGATACAGATCTCCTGTAATATTCATAGTCTGAGTCGCTCTAGCAGTGGTCTTCATTTAGATAGCCATGCTCCTTGACGAAGCACCAAAGGAGGCGGGGCGTAACGCGTAAACGGGTCCGTGAACATCCCGATGTCATGACCGTCAACATGACAAAATCCCCTCCCCAATTTAAATAGGCTAAAAATCCCCTCCTCAATTATAAAGGTGCTGCAAAGTATAAAAGCAGTTAGAAAAACCAAGGCATTGGTGTGGATCTGATCACAATGACAGGTTGAATATTATCCGATAATAAAAACAGCAGATAATTGGGGAGGGGATTTTTAGCCTATTTCAATTGGGGAGGGGATTTTTAGCCTATTTAAACTGACTGGGCTCTGATTCAGGTAGACCTGTCATCCCTTGAGAACGTCCATGTGACGAAACGCGTCGGGGGCGGGCCTACCTTTACGTCATTGTTCCAGTCCTTTTTGCACTCAGATTGAGTGACTAGCCGGCTTTCCACATTGATTTTTAGGGAATTTTTATAGAGCGCTTGTTTGTCATTATTTTGGACCCATTAAAGTTGAACTTACTACGCTATGAGCGCATTTCTTGTGTTCTTTGTCCGGATGGATACCCAATAGAGGAGACCTAACAACAAAGATTGTAATCCCTTCACCTCGGAGAAGCAAGCGGGTTCTGTAGCCTGAGGCTTTCACCAAACGGGAGAAGAGGACATACATCTTCGGCCTCCATTGGATAAGAATAAAGGCTTTCGACCATCAGGGATCTGGTGAGTGCATTCCCTATAGGGGACCTGCCGGCTTTTTTTTTTCTATCGTTTTTTCGTTGGACACTTCATAATATTGGACATTTCTTTTGATTTTGATTTTTATTCTCATCCTTCTGGTTTTTTTTTTGTTTTGAAGATCGGAGAGCTTTAAGAACTTTGGGTGCATTTTTTATATTATAAGTGCATACTTCTACTTATTTTCGAAAGAAAACAACACAGACTGTTTTATATTGTGATATTTTTATTTTTCACATATATGACACATGTTTATTTATTTATTTAATATTTTTTTCACAATAATATTTTTTTCACATATATGACACATGTTCTTTGAAGATTTTTGTTTATTTATTTAATAAGGTTCATGTATGACACGCCTTTTATGACACCTGTTGACACATTTTATAACGTACTATAAGTTTTTACACAAATATTTATTATATATACACTGTTTCACGATTGCTTGACACGGAGGTGACACCATATGATCCCTACCGTCATCCAATTTCCTGAAGGGCATTTAGCGCTGTACACTTCATTACACCATTATTCTGTAGGCTTTTAGCCTGAGTTCAGCCTGAGTTTTTTCCTTTTTGGTTTTAGAAATTTTAGCTCCGGGGTCATATTAATATCAATTTTAATCCATCTTAATTTAGTTTTACTATTTCCATTAGCGCAAGTTAGTTTGGTTCACCAAATGTAAGACTAATCAAGGATTCTTATTACATCTGCTCTGGAGATGCCCAAAACTGGTTAGATACTGAGAAAAAGTTATATTTATCATCAATCTTGTTTTTAGTTCCACCCTGCTTAATACCCCTTCTACATGTGTTCTGGGATATTTTGATTCTGCTACCATAAGACGATTATTCTTCACTCGCCATCTCGATCCCTCTTTGTTGAAACGCATCAAGTCTGTATAATTAAGTACATTATTTGTTATATTAATGCAGTCAACTGTGTATGTTATTATTGTATATTTGATCGCAACAAACAAAATGGACACATGGCAATTTTTTTATATCAATAAAAAACAGAATTTTAGATACATATTGTCTTTCAGTTCTTGGCACCTGGAAAGCCCCAAGTAGTTATTTTATGTTTTTTGTAGTCTAATTAACCAGGGGTGTGGTGCCATGCTTCTGCATCTTCATGCCCCCTGCTTTATCATATCGTTATTGTTATAAATTCAGTTGTTCTTTGCTTGTGTTTTGGGTCACTGTCCATCTGTAAAATGAAGCGCTGTCCAATCAACTTGGCTGAATCTGAGCAGACAATATATCCTCCTATAACACTAGCGACCCAGTGCCGTTGGAAGCCATGCATGCCCATGCCATCAGACTGCCTTCACTGTGTTTTATAGATGATGTGGTATGCTTTGGATCATGAGCTGTTCCAAGCCTTCTCCATACTTTTTTCTTCCCATCATTCTGACACAGGTTAGTTTTATCTGTCCAAAGAATGCTATTCCGGAACCGGCTGGCTTTTTTAGATATTTTTTCAGCAAAGTATAATCTGGCCTTTCTATTCTTGAGGCTTATGAATGGTTTGCACCTCATTGTGAACCCTCTGTATTTGCGCTCGTGAAGTCTTCTTTTTATGCTAGACTTGAATAATGATATGCCTACCTCCTGGAGAGTGTTCTTCACTTTGCTGGAAGTTGTGAAAGGATTTTTCTTTACCATGAAAAGGATCCTATGATCATCCACCACTGTTTTCTTTTTTTGCAGCCTAAGGTTGACCTGTTTCACTTGCATTGGGAGCTCCAGTGAACGCTTTTTGTGGGTTCACAGCAACGGCGTTCAAAATGTTAATTCATTTTCATATTGACTGTTTGTAAAACACACTGCAAAATAGTGAAATCTGGAGAGGTTGCTCATAGCAACCAATCAGCTTCTATCAAGATAGAAGGCTAAAAGTGAAAAAAAAGGTTGTACTTTGTCCAACACACATGTTTTAGAATCACTGTTAAAATACTGTCTTTCCTGGGAGTTTGAATAGCAATTTAACAATGGTTTTTGAAGTCAGATAACATTCTAGCAACTGTTTGTGATTTTTACTCTTAGTACTAGCAGTAACTATATTATGAAATATAGGATTAATATGTCTCATCAAAGATATACACAAAAAAGATGCGTATATACAGTCATGTGAAAAAGAAAGTACACCCTCTTTTAATTCTATGGTATTGCATATCAGGCCATAGAAAAAAAATGTTTGGTCCCTAGCAGGTCTCAAAATTAGGTAAATACAACCTCAGATGAAAACATGACATATTACACTGTCATTATTTATTAATGTGTGAAAAACTAAGTACATCCTTACTGCTTCCATAGGAATTAAGAGGCTAAGTAGCAGCCAGGTGCTGCTAATCAAATGCCCTTGACTAATTGATCAGCAGCAAGTGTGACCACCTCTATAAAAGTCGAAGTTTTAGCAGTTTGCTGGTCTGGAGGATTCAGGTGTGTTAACATAATGCCAAGGAGGAAAAGACATCAGCAATGATACTAGAGAAGCAATTGTTGCTGCCCATCAATCTGTGAAAGGTTATAAAAGACAATTTCCAAACAATTTAAAAGTCCATCATTCCACAGCGAAGAAGAGTCAAAAGTGGAAAACTTTCAAGACAGTTGGCAATCTTCCCAGGAATGGACGTCGCAAATTAATTCCAAGTTCAGACAGTGCAATACACAGAGAAATTGCAACAAACCCAAGAGTTACAACTCAAACTCTACAAGCCTCAGTTAGTATGTTAAATGATACAGTACCATTACATTATGGTTTGTTTGGAAGGGTTCCTAGGAAAAATCATCTTCTCTCTAAAAAGAACATGGCAGTGCTGCTTAGGTTTGCAAAGTTGCATCTGAACAAACCACAACAGGACAATGATCACAATCATACCAGCAAATTTACAACAGAATGGCTGAAAAAGAAAAGAATCAAGATGTTGCAATGGCCCAGTCAAAGTCCAGACCTTAACCCAACTGAAATGCTGTGGCGGGACCATACGAGCTGTGCAATAACAAATGCCGACAAACTTCAATGAACTGAAGCAACACTGTAAAAAAGACAACGATGCGAGAGACTGATAGTCATATAGAAAATGATTACTTCAAGTTATTGCTCCTAATGGTGGTTCTACAAACGTGATTGAATCTTAGTTATTCACACATGGCTTCTTCACTTTGGCTTTATGTTTGTAAAATAAATAATGACACGTTGTAATATGTCATGCGTTGTTGTTCATCCGAGGTTGTATATTTACCTAATTTTAAGACCTGCTAAGGACCAGAGGATTTTTATGTCCCGATACTTTTTTGTACTTAAGCCATTTCCCCCAAATCTTATGATATTTATCCAGCATGCCCCGATGTTGAAATGTGACCCTTTCAAAAGCTACCCGTCTATCTAGCTCTTTTATCCATTCACCCTTAGTATGAGGAAGCCCTGAGGTCCATTGAAGAGCAAGAATCCGGCAAGCTATAAAAAGTGCTTTGATTATGGCCATTCTCGTATAAGAATCCATATCTGAGGATTCACACACACTCAGAATACAGACCAAAGGACTATTAGCAACCTGAACTTCATACATATAATTATTTGTCTCCACAATTTCAACCCAACATCTTTTCAATTTTGGGCATCTCCAAAACAGATGTATTAAACTTGGTTCTAGGACACATTTTGGGCATCTAGAGTCTTCTCTAAAACCTAAAAAAAAACTGCATTAACCTATGTGAAGGAGATATTGAGATCAACTGTACTGATGATAGCGTTAGAATCCCAAGCTTGTTGTTAAGCACCAAAACCACATGTAAAACAATAAACCATTTCCCCCATAACACTTGATCAATCTGCACAATTTTTCTATTAACCGTATACTAGGTACAGAAGAAAACACCTTTGAATATAATGTCACTTCCAAAGACATAAGGGGATTTTTACCTTTAAACAGGAACTTGAAAATACCATATACCCTCTAATAAATGTTCCTTGTGTCCCAATCCCACTAAAAGTTGTGACGCACAGAAATATATCCACGGATTGGGAAGCGCTAGTCCCCCTTGCCCCTTTGGATGCTGTAACGTTTCCAATTTTAAACATGATTGTTTTTTTCCAAATCAAATCTCATAAGATTGTATTCATCCTCCTAAATAGGTATTGCGGGATCCAATAGGGGGAATTGTATAGTACATTCGAAACCTGGGGCATCCATATCATCTTAATAAAATCGGTCCTACCCGCCACTGATTAGAGTTTTCACTATACTTCACATTGTTCCTGAAACCTCTGAAGAATGGTATTATTTTATCTTCTTCCTTACCTCACCTAAATCCTGCTATGTTAGGGGATCTCCTTATTAAGATAGCCAACGGCTCTATAGCCAGAGCAAATAGTAGGGGTGACAGTGGACAGCCCTGTCTAGTTCCCCTGGATAGTTGGAAAACCGAGGAGGAAAGTTATTCACCCGAACTTTCGCTGATGGACTAGCATAGCAACAGTTCGATATACGAGATAAACTGGGGGCCAAACCCAAAAGCGGTAAGTATCGCCCATAAGTAATCCCATTCTACACTATTAAAGGCTTTAGCTATATGTTGTCAGATGTTGCCCCTGGCAACAGTGTTTCTACTGAACTCAGAGTTGTCTATTTCAATACAGTAAAAGCCCCCCCAAAAAATAGCAAATAAATAATTTTTACGTGTTGTTTGAATGCCTTTCTTATCTGGCCATTTGGATCTATCCATAGCTTGGCATAGCGTCGTATGCTGTACACTTCTTCAATGTCTGGATTTATAACTTTTGTGATCACTTCATTGAGCTTTGAATGGGGAATCGTTTCATAGGCTCCCTTCACATCTGTCTAAAATAAGAGCAAACAGCATATTTTCAGACTGGCACTACATTAAAACAAACATTCTATAAAAGATTCAAAAACGAAAAAAAGACACATTTGCATAGTTACATGTAATGGTTTGAGATATTTCAGAGGATTATGAAAACGTTTAAAAAATGCAATACATTAAATGTAGTACATACCTTTACAAAGTAAAATTTGGCCCTTTCTGCATTTGGTGCTTGGTTACCAAGAACAAAATGTTTCCACTTCTTGTAAATTTCATCCAAACCAAACACAGAGGAGCCCATGATTTCTGGAGACTTACTTATCTCAAAGTTAAGAACACCAAATAAATTTTTAACTTGACTGTTGAAATGACGTATCTAAAACAAATAGTTAAATATATCGTTAGAAAACATAAAATTTTTATGAAAAAGTCAAAATGATTTCATTAAGAAATCCAAAAAGTCTTCTTTCCTTGTTTACAGATACAACATCTGTTTGAAAATTGAACTGCTGACCTACCGACCTACTGCAAAACATGTAACAAAGAGACCCTGGCTTTTCAGATTTGACAAAAAAAAAATATATATATTTTTTTTTTTTTACCCGGACATGTTTTTCCATATTTTCTGACTTTTTTTTTTCAAAATGATTCTTCAATGCTAAGGCATTTCATGAACCTGGGAGGTAAATGTATGTTTGTTCAGCAATAACTTTAACAGCGCTGCATAGCAAAACTATTTATTTTTTGCTTGGCATGTATAGGGTCTTCATTTGTTTTTCAAAATACCATACACGGCTGCTGCAGCAGCTGTGTTCTTGTTTTAACCACTTCTACGGGCCACTGTCTATAGACGTATTGTGGCCCCGAATCGCACGGTACAAAAGATCTGTCGTCTGTACAGATGCCGGATCGGTTGTACATTAACAGCAATCGTCTGCTGTTAAAAACGATACTAAGAACACGGCTGCTGCAGCAGCTGTGTTCTTGTTTTAACCAATTAATTGCTATCACATAGAGGGGCTTACAATCCCCCCATGTGATAGCAGATTAGTGGTGACAGGTACCCTTTTAAGGTGATACTGGGGGTCCAAAAGACCCCTAGTATCACCTTTACACTTGAAATAAGCTATTGAAGTGCAGATTGAACTTCAATAGCTTATTGCTGGGCATCGCTCCTAGTCCCATAGTACGTGGAGGGGATCGGTAAACAGAGGTTCGCTGATCTCCTCCCCAGCTCCCCCACCCCCCGACACCAGAGAAGCCGGTCACGGGCCCGTAGGAGGGGAAACGGAGTGCGGGAACCACAGTGGGGGTGTTTACCGGCCTGTAGAAATGATCTGAGCCGGCAGAATTGCTCCTACTGTAAAGCTGACAAGTTTACACAGAGTCGAGTCTGTTTAAACGTCCCCGATGCCAGTGACTTACACTGGTCATGAATGGGGTTAATAAACAGGTTTTTTGTAAATTTAAATGAGTGAATTTAGCTAATCTTTAATGCTAAAATAATAATACTTTCCTGTTGTGTTATCATATCCGTCCAAAAGATATTTTCTTTCAAGTAAGATACTGATAGTGGTAATCCTGCTAACTTTTTTCCTAAGGTATTATCTCTTTATCCAATGGTTTCCTCCAACCGGCAGTGCCGTAGGGGAACATGGAGCCGGCTTCCCAGGCAATCAGTAAGTCGGGCGGCGAGTATTGACCCACCTTCCAGCTTCCTGATTGGCCGGGAAGCCAGCTCCATGCTGATTGGCTGAGAAGCCGGCTTCCTGGCTAATCAGCATCGAGGCGGCCAAACAGTGATCAGTGTCACATGGTTTACAAAAAAACAACAAAAAGTGTATTGTTAAAGTGGACCTTTACCCCCTTTGACTAAAAATCGCATCAGCATACAGCTCTGTATGCGGATATGAAATCCTCTTACATTTATTAGCTAAAAAAAACATTTTTATTTTACTTACAATTTCTTTTTTTCCCCATTTCCTGGTCCCCTTTGGCACAAATGATGTAATTGTGTCCAAGCATTGCATCCTGCAAAGGTTATATCAGCAGTGCATTGCTGGGATATCTCATGAAATCTCAGGGAAAGGCAATTTCCTCCCCTGAGATGATGTGCATGGTCACATGTCCTAGTCACATGTGCCAGATTTCCAGGAAGTAAAGGGAGATCTAGTTACCTGCCCGTATGTTAAAATGGCCACTGTGAGGAGACTGGGGAAGAAACGAAAAATAAGGTACGCAAAAAACAAAAATCTGACAATTATCTAGAAGTATCTGCCTGTAGATTGTCATTACTAAAGATTTATAAAGGTGCCTTTGTTGTTATTTTGAAGATATGGGTAAAGTTCCTGTTTAAAAGAAGAAATGGAAATAGTATGACAAAGCAACACTTTTCAATGAGATATACATATCTCAATGAAAGTGTTGCTTTCTCATACCATTACAGAATACCTATTATTAAATGCTATTTCAATGCTATTTAACAAATAAATAGCACGGACCATTACCACAGATATCATGGATAACGAACCTTCAAAAAGCGATAGAAATTACTAGGGATGTCCCGATACCGATGCTAGCATCGGAATCGGGACCGATGCAAGGCATTTTCACAAGTGCTTGCGCATCGGTGTTGAATTTGTATCGCCCGACGTCCGGGACATATAGGGCGCCGGGAAAGCGAGAGCAGGGGGTGTGGAGCGGTGACGGCGGGGGGCGGTGACAGAGCAGGGGGCGTGGAGTGGTGAGAGGCTGTCACCTCCCTCAGCCTCTGTTCCCGGCCGCTGCTCGTTCTTGTCACAGGAGTTCTAGCACAGTGCTGTGTTGGAGGTGACAGGGTCAATAAAGAGTACCTGTCACCTCCAAATGCTATCACACAGGGGTTTGTTATCCCCTGTGTGATAGCAATAAAGTTAAATGAAAATATTAATAAAGTAAAAAATAACTAATTAAAAATGTAACTAAATAAAAATGTAAAAAAATTAAAAAAGGCGATAAAGTTAAAATAATAAAATAAATGGAAATAAAAATTTTTTACAAAGTAAATAAAAATTGAAAAAATGAAAACCAGCCCCGCTGCCCCATCATCTGCATGTGCATAAACGTTTGTCAGAATAAAACTGTATGCACAATTTTTTGTAAATCGCACCACACTGGAACGCACGGCTTTGCAGTACCACAAGTTCCAGCGCGGGCAATCGCACTGCGGGCGGATAATGCGTTTGGGGTGTCATTGAAATTAATGGCATTTGATTTATTAATAATAATGAATAATGCTGCATGTTGCAACTACTTCACAATAGATAGGAACATGCGATTAGGTGCTTTTATATGCGTTTTTAATGGTTTTCTAAATGCATATAATTGCATCTTATGATTCCCAATGCATCCATTCACACCTTGCGTTTTAGATGCAGTCAGTTTAGCTATGTTTAGGAAAAATAGAAGTCAGGTGCGTCCAGGAAACAATTTTAGATTCTAAATGCCTCTAAAAGACACCAAACCGCATGTACACACATGTAAACACAAGAAATGTCTATTTGCTGAAATCTCATTGGCTACTTCAGTAGACAAAGGACAGATGCATCGAAAAGCATATGCACATAATCGCGCTAGAGTGCGTGACATGTTAAGCATTTAGAAGCATTAAAAAAAGCATCCAGCCTGACAGATCTTTGCATAAAAACGCATAAAAACGCAAGCAGACAGTGTAAACAAGGCCTTGAAGAAAGACAGACGAAAAAGGGAGAAAAAAAGCGTATATCTGGCGCTAGGGCTGCATTTTCATAATCGATTAGTTGGTCGATTGTTTTTTCGATTAAAAAAAAAATAAAAAAATACCATCTTTTAATTTCTTTTTTTTAATTCTTTATTTATAAACAGAGAGGTGAGATACAGAGAGTACAATCAAAATGGATGGGCCACAAGGCCGCGGAACAGTTCAAATGTAGAAACCTGACAGTAGCATTCATGACAGTAAATAGCAAAGAAAACATTAATAAAAACCGGTGGAAGCTTTTAAAGCATTGCTAACGCATGTTTAGAATACAGTATATGTACATTCTGCCAATTCAGGTTTTAATCAAGCTCTCTTCATCTCATCCCCTAAGGAATTTTGTATTTTTATAACAGGAGGGAAACATCCCCATTCGGCGGACTGTATGGTCCAGCCCACTGACGTGGATGGCCAGCACCATTCCAGCCCACTCTGGAGGCGTAGACATATATGAACAAAATAACACAACACAGAGCAGTACAAAGAACGTGAAACACAGAACACATAAGGTTAGAAGGGGAAAAAATTCCCAGGTGTCGGTCAATTCCAGGTCATCCGGCCTGGATTACTCCTAGTCGTAGCAAAGCGGAATAAAAGGGTCCCTAATTGGGAGCTATCCCATCTCGTGCCTCAGCCCCGGCACTCATTCCGGAAGTCTGCCGAATCCCTGAACACGTACCACGCACTACATGTAGCAAAAAAATTGGCCTGCGTCCCATTCAGGGAGGAGGTCAGGTCCTCCATCAGCTTAATCTCCTCCACTCGTCTAGCCCACATCTCTGCCGATGGCTGTTCGGCCTTCTTCCATAAGGCCGGAATGCAGGCCCTTGCTGCATTCAGCAGGTGGATCAGTAATGAGCGTCGGTATTGTTTATGTGAAAGGGGAGCCAAGTGGATGAGATACATCGAGGGTGTGAACGGCAGCGAGAGGCCCGTGATTTTACCAATCAGTGTGGCGATCTTGAGCCAGAAAGGTCTGACCTTCGAGCATGACCAAAACATATGTAATATCGAGCCTGGCTCATCCCCACATCGCCAACAAATTTCAGACACAGATGGGTACATAACGTGGAGGGTCGTGGGTACTCTATACCGGTGCTCCCCAACCTTTTTATCGCCGTACATCTGGGCAACTTGTTTCCAGCGATCTGCGTCTCTGAAATGATATAATCTAGTCAACCCTGATGTCTCTAGGGCTTTGGCCAATGGATTATGTAGACCCGGAGGGAAGTGCGGGCTCCCCACTACTGGCGTCATGGGTGACGGTAATGGAGATATTCCTGGGGCTGGGAATACCTTGAACACTACTAGCATCGTGGCTCGCACCAGTGGGTTCGTCTAAGTGGTAACTTCGGGGCAATCCATGGGATGCCATGCAACGGCCATGGGCAGTCTTCCTGTTCCAAGATCACCCATAGTTTCTGGTTCGCATTACAACACCAGTCCATAACGACCGATAGGTGGGACGCTCTATAGTAAAGAGCAGGGTCTGGGAAGCTCAATCCCCCCGCTGTTCGAGGTCTGGAGAGTATCTGATGGCGGAGCCGCTCCCGCTTGTTTGCCCACAGAAAGGCTAAGAAGTGTGATCGCATTTGTCTAAGGTAAGTAGTCGGGACTGTAATGGGTAACATCTGAAAGAGATAGAGTAATCTGGGTAGAATCGTCATTTTTAAAATGCTATTGCGACCCATCCACGTAAAAGTGGAGCGGTCCCAGGACTTCAGATCCGAAATGATACGTTTCTGAATGGGGATGAAGTTCAAAGCAAAAGTGTCTTTAGTGTCTGCTGGGATATACACCCCTAGATATTTAATGACGCCCATTTAAACTGGAAGGACGTTCGGAGACTGCAGATCCGCATGGTAGGGATTGAGATGTTAAGTGCCTCAGATTTACTGAGGTTCAGCATGAAATTCGAGAGCCGTCCGTATGTCTCTAATGCTTGCAAAATATTGGGAAGTGACGTTTCTGGGCTCGACACATAAAGTAGAAGATCATCTGCATATGCAGCAACTTTATGGTGTCTGTCTCTGGTCTCAAGGCCTCTGATATCCGTCGATCCCTGAATCGTTCGGAGGAGTGGCTTCAAGGTAAGAAGGAATATAAGGGGCGACAGCGGGCAACCCTGGCGAGTGCCATTCGAAATGTCAAATGGCTCCGACAGGACCCCATTCACTCTAACCACTGCTGTAGGATTCGAATATAACGAACCTATCCATTGCCTCGTGTTTTTCCCCAAGCCTACATACCTTAGCGTCTCCCGCAAGAACGCCCAGTATACCCTGTCAAACGCCTTCTCCGCGTCCAATGACAGCAGGAGAAGAGGTTTAGATATGGACCATACTAGGTGGATCGCCGTCAGGGTCCTGATGGTGTTGTCTCTGGCCTCTCGGCCCGGGACAAACCCAACTTTGTTGCGGTCCACGAGCTCACCCAGAAAGAGACAAGAGGCAGAGCTGCGTGTTGTAGGAGGAAAAAGTCTATCCTCGAGTAAGACTGATGTGGGGCCGAGTAATGAGCGTAATCTCTGCCCGTAGGGTCACTAATGCGCCACGGGTCAATCAACTGAAGGTCGAACATAGACCGGTTGACCCGTCGTCGTTGTGCATATGTAATACGGGACAGTCCCCTGGAAGAGTCCATGGATGGATCCAGCACCATATTAAAGTCACCACCTATAACCCATAAGCCTTCTGCAAATGTCAGGAGTTGTAGCCAGACAGAGTTTAAAAAGGTCACCTGTCCGGAATTTGGGGCATAAACCGCTACCAGAGTCACCCTATGACCATGGAGGTCACCTTTAAGGAGCAACAAACGTCCCTCCAGGTCCGCATAGTGGTCAACGTAAGTCCAGGGGGCCGAGTTCGTCAGAAGTATGCTAACCCCTTTAGATTTGGAGTCCGGGGACGGGGCGTGGTATGCCGTGGGGTATCGATTATTACCCAGTCTGGGAATGTGGTCTTTCTTAAAGTTGGGTCTCTTGTATAAACGCTACATGGGTGCGTGAGCGCCACAGTTCGTTCAACAGGCATGATCTCTTTTCTGGAACATTAAGGCCCCGCACGTTGAACGAAGTGATTCTAAGTTCAGGCATTTAGGAATGTAAAGTGCAGCCAGACTAATAGGCAAGTGATCTAGTACTACACCTCGTATCCCCTGTCCGCTAGTCGTAGCCCGAAGGATCCAAGGATGGACCGCAGACCCGGCCGACGATACACCAGGAATACATGCAGACCGACACCTGGAAGAGAGATTGGGGGAGAGACAAACAAGGAGTACAAGCACACAGAGCTGAGACTGTGTCTGACCACCGTGTGGGAAAAATTCACAAACACAAAACAAGAGTGTTCCTACGGAATATCTCCGGTAAGGAGATGTTCCTACGGAATATCTCCGGTAAGGAGAGGATACACTCACAGCGGGGGAGTAGTTTGGACACAGCGACGGGGAGAGATGCAGTCCAGGGTGGGTATGGCTTGACAGCATACGCTCAGCCCCCCGCTATGTGCAAATAGTGGTCTGCCCCATCAAGAAGTCCACCCGATCCACATCATGACTAAGTTCCGGGAGTTTGGAAGGGGGGATGAGATTAAACTAAAAAACATTCGAGGCTTATAAACATTAAACCTTCTTTAAAAGCCCTCTAACAATTAAACACGATGAGGTGTAGAATACCAGCATAAAAAAAACAATATTGTATAGGTTAACAGAGATATCATTACTACCAGGTAAGTGCTGATCCGGCAGTCCTGGTGCCGATCACGGCCACCCAGCCAAACCCCTTGGCACCACCAACCCGCCATTTGGCGCAACCCTTTCCGCCAAAACCTTGGCAAGCAATAATATGCTTCAACGGAAGCAAGTGGGTAACTGTGGGTACTTGCCCAAAGTGCCATGTTGAGGAGGTTCCTCTGTAGGGAAGGCACACATGGTTGCAGCATTAAGGCATGTACCTCGGGCATCAACAGTAAGATCCTCCCAATGAGGTCGCAGGAGAGGGGTATGGTCAAATCAGGGTGACATCAAGAAGACGGCCATATCGGAGGATTGGCCGGTTAGCGTATCAGTTCAAGTCTCCGGCTCCATGGGTTGGGCCCGCTGAGAAGGACAAGTATTAGATTTCTGACGACTCCTACGACGTCCCAGGGATCTTGATGGTCTGATGGACGGAGATTAGAATCCAGGAAGGGTACTTTCAGGAAATCCGGTAACGATAGATCCTCACATTCCAGAAAAGTGGCCAAGTCCGGGACCTGGCGAGGGTAGGCTAGTCTGAAGAAATGGTCTCCTCTGCCGATCAGGAGCGAAAACGGGAATTCCCATCGGTACATAATCCCTTTGGTTTGTAGCAGGTCAGTAAGGGGTTTTAAGAGACGTCTGCGTTACAGGGTCTGGGGGCATACGTCAGGCAGAATAAGGATGTCAGTCCCATCAATGTCTACCGACCCTGTCTCCAGGCTCTACGCAATATCTCCTCCTAGATGTTGAAATAGTGTACCCGACACAGTACGTCCCTGGTTCTGTTAACATCAGCCCCAATAGGGCCCAAGGCTCTATGAACCCGATCCAATTCGATGTGTTCTGTGGGGGCTCTGTCTAGCAGGGAGTTGAAGATAGCCGTGACCGCCGCTCTGAGATCGGGGCCCTGTTGCCTCTGGGAGCCCCCGCAGCCGCAGGTTGTTACGGCGGTTGTGGTTCTCTAAGTCCTCCTGCATCAGCTGCATCTGTGTCATATGGGACTGCTGGCGCAGCATAGATGCTTCTAATTGTGTCACCTTACTTGACAGTGCTCGATCCGAGTCCTCTAGTGTCTCTAGTCTCCGGTCATGTTGTTCTACCCCCGCTCTCACCGCTGCCAGGTCCGATCTAAGTGCAGATGCTAGGTGGTCAATCATACCCTGTATGTCCGCCCCGAGTCGGGAGTGCCGCCAGGATAGACCGGAGCTCCGGATCGGAACCTAGGCCCCAGCAGCCGCGCGGGGAGGAGGATGACAGCGCGCGTGGAGATGGCTTAATCGATCCCGATGTAGGTGAGGGGAAAATCGGGGAGTTCGTGGGCAGCGGCAGTGTTGCCTCATCAGAGGTGATATGTGTTGGAGGGGTTTGGGGCCTTCTCGTCGGGACCAGACACACTGGTGTCCCCGTCCGCTCGCGTCTCGTAGGCCCCATGTCCTGCGGCGATACATATGCCTCCATCCGGGACTGTTTTTGCGATCGTACCGGAGCACGGGGTGTCTGCCACTTCCTCCCAGTACGTTTCATGGGGCGATGGGACGGATAACTTGTAGATCTACTGAAAAAATCAGCCTGGGTCTGCAGAGCTCTTGCCATGTCCAGGTCACGCCCCCCCATCTTTTCATTTTAAATTAAATACATAAATGGAGTGTTAAAAAGTTTACTTCAGAATAAATCGGCACGCACATTTTGGCAATTGTACAGCACTGGAACGCATGGCATTGCAGCACCACACGTTCCAGTGCGGGCGATCACACTGTGGGGGGTATGCGTTTGGGGTGCCATTGAAATGAATGGCACCACAACCCACATCCCGCAGTAGAATTTGTCAGATCGAAACCAAAAATGACCTTTCACCTTTTAAAAAAAAAAATTCTAATAATTTTA
>NW_017307577.1:105967-117354 GCF_000935625.1 Nanorana parkeri
TATATATATATATATCCCAGTCATCAGTTTAGAGTTAGCCATGAATATTGGCCCGAGAATTATTGCTCTCACTCTGGTGCATGTGGCGATACCTGGCGTGTAGTGCAATCGTCGTTTTCGTACATAGGTGTACCAAACTTGTGTTTCCATTAGTATGCGTGCTTTCACGGGGTCAGGGGACTTTTTTGGCGGTATTTTTATTTACTTTATTGCGGTCACATGGAGCGCTCACAAGCCCCCTATGAGATGGCACATGGGAGGTGACAGGTTCTCTCTAAGGTGACATTAGGGGTCTATTAGACTTAGCGTCACCTTTCCACTTCACTAGGGAATGACAGCTGCCTGCTGAGGCAGCTAAATGTAAACACAGCAGGCAGTGGCTGGGAGTAATAGCCAGCCTGCTATTGACTATTTTCAATTGCAATCGCCAATAGCAGGCTGGCTATTGCATCCCTGCCCACTGCCAATCAGCAGTGGGGGGAACTGAAGGCAAAGTTCTATTTCAGGGCTTCCTCTGCTGATTGACAGCAGACAACGGGCAAGTGCAATAGCCAGCCTGCTATTCGCTTTGCAATTAAAATTATCCAATAGCAGGCTGGCTATTGCTCCAAGCTGCTGAATGGGAGTCTTGACGCCAGCTTTTTACCGCCGGAAGAAGAGGGGGCACAGGGCACAGCAGAGGAGACACAGGGCACAGCAGCAGGGGAATGCAGAGGCACACCGGTTTCTACTCCCTGCTGGGCATGGCCTGCAGCACTCTTGTGTACCCTCAAAATCGAAGACCGCAACATGCAGCGGCTCCCATCGAGGAGAACAGAGGAGCAGAGCAGCAAGGAGGGATTCAACTAATCGGAATCAAGTAATCGATAATGGGAATAGTTGATAACGATTCTCATTATTGATCATCATCGATTAGTTGTTATTACAGTGCATCTCAGACACCAAAAAAGGTAGGGTATCCAGTCCCAAGCAAAAATAGTTACCACCAGCATAATAAAATAACAGTTTATAATAAATGTATAAACAGATTAAATTAGCATTTACCTTCTTCTGTATGATTTCCTTCCTGAGCTGCACCTCCAATGTAGTGCAGACTTTTGCTATGGGACGCAATCCATTTTTTTTTGGTATGAAGCGTAATGTGGATATCATCAAACTGTTTTTCTTTTGCTGTGCGTTGTCGATTTCATCAGGCGACATTAATTGTAGCTTTGTCAAATGTTTCCTTTTCAAAATAAAAATAAACAATTTAATTACAGGAAACCGCTGACCTATATAGGAGAAATTATTTTAGCAAAGCTCTCAACTCTCCTGATTTTAAATGGACTACCTTGTAAGTCTAGTCACCCCAGTTTCGTTAGGGGAGGTTATAAACTGAACTCCACCTACAAAACTCAGCTCTGCCTACTTGTAGTATTTAAATATTAAAAACAGACAAGAACACATTATATTTCTATTAATACCAAAACATAAATTGTTAAACAATTTAATGACTATACCACAGCAAAACATCAGAATGTCCTGACTATCTTAATCATAGTTGGTCCCAAAAGATAGAATGGGTCTTCTGAAACAGTTTTTCCCCCATGTAACAGCAAGGTAGGCTCCACATATTCTTTATTGTTTTCATTTACTTTTCTGCCCTTGATGTGTTACCATTTCTTCCACAATCTATACATTTACCATATATTTTGTGAACTCTGCAACAAAACTATTTAACTTGTGGAAGTCATGTCCTATAATAGTTGGGTGCATGCCTCCTATCTGCATAAAGGAATGTTTGGACCATAAGAGTGATTTTGCTAAATTTTTGTTCTATTAACCCTTTCGCTCCCAAGGACGTACGGCATACGGAGCTACAAAAGTGCTTCCAGCTGGCCAGCTCAGTATGCCGTACGGACCTGGCATTTACAGTTCTACTATAAGCTGATGGTCTGGAGTCTCTCATCCTTCCCTGGAGCCATCCCAGGGAGGGATGAGAGACTCCATGGATCCCCGCTGCTTGTAGGGTCTGTGGCAGCGGGCATCCGTAAAAAAATCACCGGCGGGGGGTCGGGGGGGTCCCGGGAACGAGCGGCGGCTGGCCGCAAAACGCAGCAGTTGAAAATCAAATCAATAGGAAAAAATTGCAGAAAATTCAAAAATGGCTTGGCCAGCTGATTTGAAAAATGTTCCGGAGGGCTTGGCAGCGAAAGGGTTAAAATGGTATTAACAGAGAAACAAAGCACTGTATTGCAGGTGCCTTGTTAACGTTCTACAAAAGCAAGAATCCCGTTGTACAGCAATTCATTGTTTATACAGTAAACTCCCAGTTAACTGGAATCCACAGGGATTGGTAGATTCTGCATAAATGTAGTTTCTGGTTGCTCGAGAGTTACTATTAAAATGGGTTTAACTAATGCTATACCATACCATACCATATTAGTATAATGTACTCTAAACCAGTGCTTCTTAAAGTGTGGGTCGCGACCCCATGTGGGGTCCAGCAAGTTAACAGGGGGGTCGCGATCCGAGTCCCCGGCCAGGACCACCATCAGGGGGGTATGGCCGGTACTTGTGTGAGGGGGCCCAGGCGGCCGAGGAGGTCTGGGCTCCAAGCTAGATTGTTTTATTTCAGTTTAATGTATAATTTGCAGTGTAGTGTAGTTTTTAAGGTCGTGGCCCCCCTGTGCACTTGGTACCTTCCTGAGCACGTGTGTGCAGGAAGTTTTTGTTTTTTTTTTACATTGACTCTTGGGTTACTTTCTTTAACCCAGCAGCAGTGGAGCGCAGCTGCTGGACGTAAAGCTAAGGAGGGGGAGGGGGCTTAGTAGTACTGACTGAATTAGCATTACATTGCAGTACTGGAATGATCACTAGGTGGTGCTTGTTCACAGCACTTTCACAAACGATCGGACACCCGTTTCCAGGATCGTTCAGACACTCATTCCCAGAATAATCCAACACCTTTTGATGCCTTTCCATGGCCCAGAGCCTACTCTCACTCTCCTAGAAGGGGGAAGATCGGCAGAACAGCGAGTACACAGCGGATTTATTTTTTGCCGGTCAAATGGGAGTTCCGGTTAGCTGAATATCGGATAACAGAGTTTACTGGAGTTAGTTTGTATGTAAAGCAAGATTACCAGTCATTAAATAAAGTAAGAGATTCGGAACATGCCAGAGCCAAAGTGTGAAAAAGGTGCAGTTAGACCTAATGAAATATTTGCAGTCATAAAAGGTAACAAATGCCAAGCTTATTTGGAAAAGAGATCGAAGGTGCCTCGATCATCTCAAAATAGGTAATTTTTATATAGCAAAAGAAGGCGGTTTTAATTTCAACAGCATCTATGCATTTGGAAAAAATATAGATGCAAGCTGCTATTGCAACAAAGTAAATTAGACTATGTCTGGCATTTAACTTAATCTACATTCCAAAAGCAGAACAGATTGGACACAGTTGGTCAATGCCACTAGATGTGTGTGGCGATGTACCTCTGCCCACAACAAAAAGTTTGTATAGGGTACCCCTATATAAGACAGGCTTCAAATACAATTTTACAGAGAATTCTACAATAATGTGACTAATGATTTTAGACTTAGATTTCAAATATGGATGAATGCATGGGTTGTATTTGAATTACTATTGAGTATGAGAAGTTTGTAACCATAAAGAAAATATTTTATGGTTGATTAGATGAGAATAATTGAAAGTCTTGTATTTCTGTTCGAGGTAGGAACACTGGATTGAACTAGAGTTACAAAATAATTACAAAGTATTTAAGTTTTTGTGGGGAACCCAAATGGGGTCACAGTAGTAGGTGTTGAGGTCACTCATTAGAGGTGTGGGAAGTGTTAAACAATAATTACAGAAAGCAGGCGACAAAAACTTTAAAGTAAAACACAAGATTTAAGGGCATTAGGTGACTACTTACTAAATACTCACCATCATTGTAGTTTCACCACTTGCTAAAAGAGGAGCTTGTCACTTTGCATTTACTGGGGGCAATAGCATTAATATTGCAGGAGAATAAACCTTTTGGCTCATGGGAGTCTCCTAACCCATAGTAATACAAAACATAACTTACAAGAAACACTTACATAAAAGAGGAAATGGACAATAGAAGATTTTTGGGAGGCTTACCGTTAAAAAGGGAACATGGCCCACCCATGACGAGAGTGGTTTGTTGTGCTAATGGGCTAGCAGGGTAGTCTCCGGTGATCATCCAGGCACCTGGGGGCAGCTCCATCAGAGGGATATTCGTTGCCTTTTTCTCAATAGAGTATGAGGAAGTTTAGCCATTTAAGATGGCAGCTCTGCCACAAGGCGGCCATGCATCTTCAGCAAGGGGAATGTAGGGAGATTCAACAGCCTGTGGACTTGGTACCATCTTCCCTCACAAACACAGCAAGTCAGTCTCCCTTTTGGTTCCCCCTCACATTCCCCAGGTAGTGCACATTTTGATTGGGACTGGGAAGAATGCATTAGAGCTCAGAGAGATTCAAAATAGAGAAATATGTTCGAAGACTGGAATCTGTATACAATACAGATCCAAACCCTTAAAACGGAGCTTCAGGCCATGCATTCCTGAACCTCTGCTTTGGAAACAACCTGCACTTCTCTCCAGACAGCTGTTACTACACAGGCACAGCATATAGATCTCGATGAATCTCACATTTGGACCCTATTACTGTTACACGACAATATTGAAAATAGGAATCATCGTAATAATACAAGGATAAGTGGATTACTATAGGCATTGCTGATTTGTTAGCGACTGTCAGAGATCTGTTTGTTAAGCTCCTTAATCACACAGACAACAAATCCATAGAACCTTAGACTGCGGAATCTAGACCCTGCTCGGCCACAAAACGTGATTTGTTGGGTTCATGTTTTCACAATTACAGAAGCTATTATGCAGGAGGAGAGGGCATCCAGCCATATCAACTTAAATGGTGCACATCTTACCCTGTTACCTGACCAAGCACATGGACCAGAGGAAGGTGCTGAAACCTGTCCTGACTTTGCTACAATAACATAACTAACCCATTATGCCCCTGAAAGAGGAATGGATAGCTCGATAATAGATGGGGTTATCCATTCCACTTTCAAGTCAGGAAAGCAGTCAGAAACTACCTGGTCAGACAGACATCTGGAAGACATCACACCACCAGTGGAACTACTAGGCCTCCCTCTGTTAGCTATCGTCTGGCCTTGCATATTCTCGCTCCCAGCTTCTAGATACAATCCTCAGGATCTCTCTTATGCATAAAACCGGGATTGGCTCTCCTGCTGCAACGTGACGCGTCATGTGTCCATGGATGCACTACATGCCCTTTAGCTCAATCTGCCCTGTTACCTGGGGTCTTTTACTTTTGGGACTTTGCTGCATAGTTTCCCATGCTTCACAGTTGTGGTATCTACATTATACTAGACCTCCTAGTTAGGCTCCACAAATTCTGGGTCCCGCCATCCGATTATGAGGGTCTATACCCCCACTCTTGTCTATAGCATCACTGAAGGTTCTCAGGGCCTACCTTCTTACTTACTCTCTTAGCTTCTTTTCTGAGATTTCGTGCTCTCTCTTCCTTTACATCTATATCTCAGGGCCCTGAACTTCCCTTGTCAGGTGTTGAAAACTCATATTTCACTCATTACAAAACCAGAGATTCCACTTTGTGTTCTAATTATCAGCCTATTTCTCTAACTGGAGTTGATATTAAAATATTTTCTAAGCTGATTGCTAACAGACTCCAATCCTTACTCCTACATATTATTTATCAGGATCAGGTGGGGTTCAGCCAGGGTCATGCAGTTAGGGACAATACCATTAAAACCTTGTTGTGATGCAGCATGTTCAAACTTCAAAAACTCGCATATGCCTTTTATCAGTCGATGCAAAAAAGGCATTTGAAAAGGATAAATAGGATGTTCCTATACCACACCTTCAGGTAGGTTTATTTCCGCATATGATCAGAAACATTAGGGCCCTAAATTCTTTGCCATCGGCTAGGGTCCGTATCAATGGATTTCCAACGTTCTCCACAGCAGAACTGATTATTCTGATCCTTTTACATTTTGGTATTCCCACCAATCTCTCCCAATAGTTCTCTCTTAACTTTCAGCCCTTACTTCAAAAGGACTTCCTGTACTTATTCCAAAACGGTCCCTGTCGGAGTCCCCCCCTTCTTTTCTGCAACCGCTGCAAGGAGCTTTCAAGCACTTTATTTGGGGTGCATGTCGACCTAGGCTTCACTGGAAAATACTATTACTGCTAAAATGCAACTGTGGTCCTAATGTTTCTGATATGGCTCTGTATCATCAAGCTTCAGAATTTACTAGAATTGTGTTCCAATCAAATTACTCTTAAACTTTGGGGCCAAACTGAACAGGCTCTCGCCCTAGACTTGCGGGCGATTCCCTGGATTCCATCCTGTCAGCGTAAAGGCCTTCCACCTCTTCCTGATTAAACTAAACAGACCCTTCACGTTTGGGATTTGGTAAACTCTACTCCTATATGGTCCTTTGACAACATTTTTTTTTGACAATTCAGCATTCCCTCCAGCAATGAATAGGACTGTTTGGTATGTGGAGTAGACAACTTCACCGTAGGCTAGTTGATGCTATGCAGGTAGGACCCCACTATATAAACGTGTCTATAGATCCCCCATTAAACAATCTCACAGTACAATTCCTGGATTTATTCTATACCCAATAAAAGGGGCCTTTACGAGATTCCCCTCCAACCCACTGTGTCCAAAGCTTATGCCCTCCTTATCTCTCTCCTACCCACTTTCCCATTTGGATTTGGAATTTGCCTGTTTTTAATGTTATGACTAAGGAGGAAGGGCTGAAACGAGCCATCGATCTTTTGTATCGTTTTGTTACGCCATGTGAAAATGAAGTTTATACCGGGATGATTAACTCCATGTGCCAATTTTTCCTGTCCCACCTTGACCGCATATACCAATATGTGGGAAAAGGAATAAAAAACTCTCGTATAAATCTGGATGATTGGCAAAAGGCTTTTAAAGATGTTTAAATATACTTTTGTTGTTCCCCCAGTCCTTCCAGCGTCTTTAACCCTCTGCTGCAGCAATCTAAGTTGTCACAGTTATCATGTTCTATACACAGTGTAAAGGACGCGAGGATGCCAAGGGACATACCATCACTGGAGCGGAGGAGGAGACAGGCTGGAGGGAGTGCGGTCACAGCAGGCAGGCTCCAAGGATAGAAGTACACAAAAGTCACTCGCACTCCAAACGAATTTAGTCAATATGTTTATTGACTGAACATAACACCTCCAAGCAACGATACGGGACCAAGTGGCAAACAGAGATAGGCTCCAAGGATAGACACAAACGAGCAGTTAATCCTTGCAGTGTGGGGGTAGCACCACTGGAAGGTTAATACATTTTTCCCCCACACCAAGTAAATAAATACATCTGCAACCAATGGTTCTAGGTAGGGCTCCAACTAATGATTTTCATAATCTATTCGATGGCCGATTATTTTTTCGATTGACCGGATAAAAAAAATTAAATGAATACCATCCTTAACTTAAAATCAAATACACAAATACAGTGTTACAAAGTTTACTTCAGAATAAAACTGCATGCACAATTTTTTGCAATCGCACTGCACTAGAATGCACAGCATTGCGGTACCACGCGTTCCAGTGCAGGCGATCACACTGTGGGAGGGAGGCGCGTTTGGGTTGCCATTAAAATGAATGGCACTGCTTATTTATAGTTATAGGTTTTCTAATTTTGTTCAAATTATATTGCTGGTTGCCCGACAGGCCTCTCACTCATCACTGAACCGTGGTTGGGTATTTCCCGCCGTGCCTCCTGCGTCTCTGCCTGGCCAATCTGCTCGCTCGGATGCAGTGCTCGCATGCCATGGGTAAGCATAACAACCCCTCTAACTCTTACTTTTGTTCTCGCCACTAGAATATTTAACTGCTTGAGTGCATGTTGTTCATACTGGGGACTGTTATGAGCATAGTGTCTTGGGATGTTAAGGGTTTACACTCCCCAAGGAAACGTAATTCAGTATTAAGACACCTTTTGGGTGGGGGGGGTTCTCCCTCTGCAGGTCGTAAAGCGGGAGTGGCCATACTGCTACATAAAAGATTTCCTTGGGAGGTGGTAAAAATTTAACACAATGAGGAAGGCAGGCTTTTGACCATTTACTTGAAATATCAAAATGTAGACTTCGTCATTACGAATATCTCTATGCATAACAACTCGCCTACTACACAAGACTTTAGCTCGTTAGCACAATGGCTCTCCAAACTGTTGGCTGCATTTCATTTGCTGGGGGGATAACTTAAAATCCACAATGAATGAACTCGAGGATAGGAGGGCTACAGAGTCTGTCGGATAGACGTTCCTCACACGAGTCCCTGAAATCTGCTTTGTCTGACCTGTCAGCCATGGACTTCCACAATTTGTGGAGAATGCAGCACCCCCTGGAAAATGAGTTCACGCACTTTGAGGGTTCATGATTGTCTCACCCATTTAGATTATTTCTTCTGCTCCTCCCAACTGTTGACCATTCCATTGACCCCATAGATTCTGAATATGATCCTGTGGCGCTTCCCATTGTATCTAGTATCAAATGAGGATTTTTTAAATTTTCTACTATCCTCCTGGATGGAATATGTAGAATATAATGGACAACATGCCGACACGCCGATACTTTTCTAGGAGGCGGGTAAAGCATATCTACGAGGTAGGATTACTTTGTATGTAACTGCTTATAAGAAAAAAGCCTATCAGGAGGCCAGCAGAGCTCTGCGCACAGAGACAGCTAACCATATAACCAGCCAACAAAGCGGGGAAACTCCTGGCACGCTTGGCAAAGGGTAGGTGTACACACATTTTTGCCCTGCAGGATTCCACAGTATGGACGATATGGACTCGGTTAAGGCTGAAAATTTTCTTAAACAGGTGCCCCTTCCAAATGTGACTGACAAGCAACATCAGTTTCTCAATGAGGATATCACTGTGAAAGAGGTTACTCGTGTTGTTGCAGGCCTCGTGGAAGCTAAAGCGCCAAGTACAGACGGCTTTATCGCAGAATTTTTAAAAATTCTTAAAGGCAGACGTTCTGGACACCCTGTGCTCCCTTTACAATTCTATGTGGCAGGTGGGGGCATACTTTCAAACTGGCAGGGAGGCCTATATTAAACTTATTCCAAAAGCAGGTAATGACCCTACCTAGTTCCTATAGGCTGTTTTCACTTTTTAATGTGGATGCAAAAAAAAATTCTCAAAGATTATAGAGGATAGATTATGTCATTTTACCGACCATTATTCACCCTTCACAGGCTGGCTTTGTCAAGGGGAGGTCGGCAGTGGCAAATATCAGAAGGGTGATTATGGCTTTGGAGTTGGCCAAGTCATCTCTCCCGCAAGAATATGCTATTATAACTGTAGAAGCATTTGATGTTAATTTGGATTGGTTATTTAGGGTGACATTCACGTTTGGATTTAAGGGAAGGGTGCTCTACCCCCTAAAACAGTTGTATGCCTCTGCGACTGCTAGAATATGGACGCAGGGGGCCTTATCCCCTCCTACATCTCTACAGAAAGGTACTAGATAGGGCTGCCCATTGTCCCCCCTGCTTTTCAACCTAGCACTGGAACTTTTGACTACATATATCCTGCAGACATCGATGATCCGGGGTATTCTGGTGGGCGGGTGAGGAGCTGAAGATCTCACTTTTTGCTGATGACATTCTGCTATTTACCTCCCGCCCCGCGGAGGATATACCAGGACTTCAAACCATTTTAGATTGCTTTGGTACTTCCTCTGGCTTTCGCATCAACTGTTCCAAAAGTGAGATTCTTCCCCTTACTGGTCTCTTGACTGCTGCGTGGGATAGATGCACCTCTCTGATGCTGGCACGGCAGGACATCACTTACCTATGAGTTAAAATGGGTAAAACTCCATCTTCTTTGTACACCTTCAACTTCCCTCCCCTCATTGCTAAAATAGTCAGAGAACTTGAAACGTGGAAGGATCTTCTCTTATCGCTTTTGGGAGAATACATCTCTTAAAAATTTGGATATTCAACATCTTTGAAGGCAATGACTCAAATTTATATGGCAAGCTAAACACCCTAGAATATCCATCAAAAAATTGTGGCTCTCAAAGAGCTAATTTCCCGAATATTCGTCTTTATAATGTAGCGTGTCTTTTGGGGCATGCACAGGAGTGGCTATCACACAACTCCAGATTCTCCAATACGACTCTGGAACAGGCACTGGTATATCCATGGGACCTTAAGGCTGTCTGACATTGTAAATTGTCTATGTTGTCTAGAGAACTCTCTCACAACCTCTTGCTAAGGGACACTATCATGGCTTGGAGGGATGTTCGCAAACGGTTGCAACTTTCGCCTCATATCTCTGTGCACTGTCCAATGAAGGGTAATCCGATGTTCCTTCAAGGCCAGGACCACTTTCGTGGTCTCTGAAAAATATTGTTTCCCACTCTCCCACTTTCTACATTTTCTTAAAGTATCGGAAACATGGAGAGGTATATCAATTTTTTTGTTCACCCCCACGTTTCTGGAAACCCTGTTGAAAACGGGTCATTACTCTATCTCGGAGCAGTACGTACCCCAAACTTCAGCTCTGCTATGTCTCACCACTTCCGGCCTCAAATGTGAGAGAGTGGTTCAAAGACTTCCCCGAGCCTGACATTGTGGATCACCTTTTGCACAGCTACAACAAAATCAGGGGCCTTGTTACAAAATAAGATATGGCGGGAGACCCAGTTCAAAATACTACATAGAGCATATGTGCCACACTTCATGCAAGCGGGACCATCCCCACAACCACTTGTCTTATGGTGCGCCAAGTGTGACCAATTACGCCCTTTAGCCCACTGCCTATGGAATTGTCCTTTTATACAAGAGTTTTGGACATGGATCTCTGCCTACATTGCCACTGTTGCCTAATGGTCACCACCCACATCTCCAATGATGTTCTTGTTTAGTGCATTGTGTGACTCTCTGGATGAAACCCCCCGATCTGAGCGCAAAGGCTCGGACTGGATACATATCCGTTTGCTGGCAGCTTGGAGATGTATAATGCGGTCTTGGAATGTTTCTGCTGCCCCCCAGTTGTCGGAGGTTGTGAGAGAGCTTAACATTGTTATTTAATAGAGAAAGGCTAGATGTAGAACTACATAAAGATTTAATAACATAAAAATTCTTCAGGCGAGGGCGATATTTCGCTGCTGCCACAATGCTCTTATCTTGTCTTGAATCTTCCTGATGCCTTTTTTGTTATGGATATTGTTTTAAGTCCATGTTAATGTATATTGTCTCAAGTTTTAAGCAAAAAGATTGTAATAGAACTAAAAAAAAAAAAAAAAAACCCAAAAAAAAAAGTGA